>NW_010388843.1:6649-41521 GCF_000710305.1 Buceros rhinoceros silvestris | reverse complement strand
CGGCAGTTAGCCGCTTGGTGATGGTACCTTTTCAGCTGGCCACGGCCGCGGTCCGCGTGGGCTGCTGCTGGCGAGGCGGGTTTTTATTTCCGCTTAAATATAGCTGGTGAGGGGTAGGCTTGTCGCAGCGGCCTCCCCCTGCTCCCCCAGAGTGGTACGACCGCCTTGTTCCTGACAGAAGTCTTTCTAAAGACCTGCTCAAGCCTCACTAAGCAGCTGTGAGTTAGGTCATTTTCCCAGGAGTTTTACATGTGGAAAACCGGGCATTAGGAAGGCCTCAAAAAAGGACACCATCTGGCCCCAGTGAAAAAAAGGATCATGACACTTTCTGTGGTACCAACAGGCCCTGATGAACCATAAAGGAATTCAGGGCTCGACTGTGATCTGATGGTGACTGGCCCAACAATCCCCCCCGTGACAGCCTCCCCCATTCAGTCCAGCAGTTATCTCATAGCACAATGGACTTTTGTGCCACGCTGTTTACTGGGGGCGTCGTCAAATCCAGTCGGAATTCTGGGCTCGGCTTCAGTGCCCCTGCTCCTTGCTGCAGCATGTAGCACGCATTGGGAGAGATAAGGACACAAAGAAGGTGCCTTTTTTTTCCTCTCCCTTTCTTTCATTTTTTTTTTTCCAGCGTTCAAACCCCTTGCATTTCTTTCACTGTACGGAGGAATAAAGAGAAAGGCTCTGTAGTAGATGCAAGAAAGATCTGTGCTGGGAATTAACGAGATTCCTCCCTCCCAAGTTAAGTCAGACATCATGGATTAAGAGGAATGTGCACTACCCTTTCCTAAAAAGTGAAATTTATTTAATGCAGATCAGGATTTACAGGTTACAAGCACTTTTTGTGAGAAAAATGGGGTTTAAAATTTTTTTTTTTTAAGCCAACACATCACTATTTCCTCATTTTGATTTTGGAATAATATCTGTCAAGGTAAAAAATTATTTTACTATTAGCAATATTGGATTTATCCCACTTTTTATTTTGTGGCCTGATTTCAATGTGGGAGTAATTAGTTTGCACACTGGAGTGCAAGCTGTGTACGGCCACAAGCAGAGGTAGCCCCCCCGACCCCCTCCACCCCCTACGGATGCTACCTTCTTCCTGCCATTCTCATCCCCCTGCCCCACTCACACTGCAAGAGACAGCCTGGGAAAATAAACAGACCTTGTAGCCTGCTCTCAAGGTCACCGCATTGACCTTGAAAGGGTAGTGGGTACTAAAATCCACTCCAGAGGCCCGCAGGGAAAGCGACCTGCTGTCTGCTCCCCAACTCCCCGGTTTAATCCAGGGCTTGGTGGTGCTGTCACTTGCCAGGCTCCTGTGGCACCACTGGTGGCGAAGACACCTCTGCTGCCAGGACCCCGCAGGAGACTTGGATTCTGACAGGCTTTGACATGGCTCCAACAGCTCCAACCGTTCTGACATCATCAGAAAAGTAGCTGAAGGCTGACGCAGCTCAGGCAGCGTGGACATAGGCACTGCTGCGGCATGTGGCTCCCTGTTAGGGCTAAAATGGGCTAAACTTGGCTGGAGGTTTTGGGCATGCCACGGCTCCTCCAGACCGATCTAGTGCCGACTTCACAGGAACATGACTGGGTTAGGATTGACTTTCATTTGAAACGGTGATGGAGACCAGCTGTGAATCTGGCTGTTTGTCCTTCTGGTTTAGTGTTGATGTACCCTCCAAGAGGGCATTTCTGGTGTCCTGCGTTCAGCCCTCACCCGTCTGGTCTGCAGCCCCTGCAGAGCCTGGGTCCCAGGGGTGCAGCGGGGAGCATGCATGCACAGCCAGAGCGAGCCCCCCTCCCGTTACCTGTGTGTGACAAGTCACGGAGTTGTTCCAGGGAACCAAAACACCATTCATCCCTCTTTTGGAAAGAAGAGAGGAGGAATGGATGCGTCTGGGAGCTCTCAGCAAGTTAGTAGCAGAGATAGATAATAAACAACATCTCCTGAAGTATCAGCTCAATGCTGTAAGTATTTACGCAAGTTGCTGTTAAAACAGATCTCCAAACTCTAACCGGCTCTCTTGAGTGCTTAATTGAGCACCCAGTTACACACCCAAACAGAGGTAGGGAGGGATGGGGAAACATTTCATTGCAACGTTGCATACGTTGCCTTAATTTGTGACCCCAGACGTTAAATATTGGGCAGCTTATTACTTGTGGTTTCATTACAGTCAGTTTTTTACACCGGCCTCGCCAGCACAAAAGGTGGACCTCTTCAAAAGGCCCCTCATTATCCAACACGTACCTGGTAGCGCATCTGCTGGCAATCAAGAGTTTTTAACAAGATCACTCTTTCATTTTCAGTGTTCTTTTACTGAAGGATATTTACCAGGAAATGTTTTACTCTCCATTTCAAGAAGAAAAGGCAGAAAGAAGAAACCTTGCAGAGTAACTGCATCCAAGTAAAACATTGTAAAGGTTCCACAGAAAGAGGACTCTGCTTACTGCTGGACCAGCACACTGTTTGACAAGGTGGTGTATTAAAGACCAGATACCAAAGAAAAGGTTAGTTCTTAGAGGATGGCTCCCAGTAAGTTGGGGATTTGTGGTTTATGCATGCCAGGTTCCATGTGTACCACACTGAGATGTCAGAAAGGACGAGCTTGGCCATGAAAGAAGGAAGTGTCGTGTGTGTGTGTGTTTGTGGTGTGTGTGTGTATTTACAAAGGTCTAAAGATGAGGTCTGCAGTGGCTCGTATCCACTTACTGAAGTGTTTTGGTAATTATGCACAGAGTTATTTATTCTATTATGAGTTACAGCCTTTCAGAGGTTGCCTCTAGCCACTTAAAGGAGAAAACTGCCAATGGCACTCTGAGTCGGGAGGGGAGAGCAGCCCCTGACACGGGCAGGCAATGACTATCAGCTGAGTGGAGCGCACAGTGAATCCCCCAGTGAGCCCTGTCCTCGCAACGGGCTTTGGGGGCTACAAAGAGCCTTGGCTAAAACAAGGAGTGGGAGGTGGAGACTGGGGCACCTTGGTTAACACTCTGCTCTGCCACCACGAAAGATATCTATCTAGTCTACTGGCAACTGTTTCAAACAGGAGGAAAAACGGGACGAAGAATTTATCACGCAAATAGTTAAATGTTCTGTAATCTGTGGTACACGCTCACGTTTTATTCAGAAAGCCCTGCTCGCTGTAATGAAAAATGTCAGGCTCTTCTAATAAAAGAACAATTTGAAAACTTGATATATCACAAAACCATTAATTTTAGCTATTATCTGTTTGACACTTTTCATAGCAATGATTTCACTCTGTAACATGCTTCCCGAGGATTAAAATGATTTTAAAGGATTAAAATGTTAATTAAAAATATAATAGAAATATCAATCGTTGAGGAGACCAACATAAGTATTTGTCTCTTTAACTGTATAATTGCACGGCTGTGGTTTCCTCCTGGCTCTTTACAGTTTGGAGCTCCAGTTCATGAAGAGGTAAATAACAGATCCAGGAGCAATTCTCTTCTTTAACTATTTGACAATGCATTTGTTTACACTTCACAATGGCAACGTTATGTCCTTGAAATTTCTAAAGGTCATTGTTAATGGGATCAATTTTTTTTTTTTTTTTTGTGTCAACTGTGTCTTTCTTAGCTTGTAAGAGCACTATTCCCGGAGACGGACTGGAGGGGGTGGGAGCAGGCAGGTCCAGCAAATTCCATGTGACCAGTTTAGCTGCAATAATCTCTTTTCTCCTCCTGGTCCAAGCTACACATGAGAGCACTCTAGTGTCTTTCATCATTATTTGTCACCCTTTTGTGTTGAGCAACTTATATCCACAGCCATTCCAGCAATTAAAATAAAAAAGGAGCAAACATTATTCACAGTGAATAGCTCTGAGATCAGCGACATCAAGTACCAACCAATCCACTGAAGACTGAGTACCTGATATTGCTGGAGTATTTTATGGACGGAAAAGAAAATGCAGACCAAAATAAAATCCAGCAAACACATGGTTATATGGAGAGTTCAGAGCCTGATTAAAAGAAAGCCCCTCTATATAGCGATTTGTCTTACAACATGTTCTTAGTAATGAGGGGAGAGGGGAGTGGAGCTGAGGGGTGAGAGGACAAGCTCTCAGTTACTGTACAGCTAACTTTAAAAGTCTGACACCTTCCAAGTTTATTTGTATGTTCAGGCACCTAAATGGACCACAGGGCTACATCACCCACATCGACTTCCCAAATGCTCTAATTTAGGAAACATTCATCATCAGTACTGTGACAAAGATAAGCTTTTCTGTGGCACTTGTCAAGTGCTTAAGTTACACAGAGACACCCTCCACCCCCTTTCATTTTCCCCTCTGTGCAATTGCCTTCCTGTGCACTTAGCTTGAGCAGGGCGATTTGTATGCCTAGGGAGATACAGTTCCTTCCCCACATGACCAAGTAAACTACCATTCATCTTCTAGAAGTTGATTATTCTCTATCCAATATATTAATTTTCCTTTCAGAAAGGTACAACCCTCTCTGAACAAGCCCTTGGCTTCAACTTCTCCTAAAATATTAAGGAAAAGCATATTCTTGTATTTTCAGAGGGTCTTCAGAACAAAATGACATTGAAATAAAAAACCCAAACCCAACAGAAATGCATTTATGTTGCACCTCTTAGAGCTTAGATTAATACGCTAAGATATGCACAATGGCACAAAGAGAAATTACTCTTTTGGGAACAAGGGGAGGCAAGAGATTCATCTATTTATGGAAGTGGTCTCATTGTCTAACCTCAGAGTTGTGTGGGGCTATCTGGATATATTCATTAGTAATTTCAGCAATGAACAAATAAATACTCCATGCTGTTCAAAAGTCTACCATATCCTTTCATAATTGTTCAGTTGGTTAATTATGGGGCTGTGAAAGAAATCTTTATTTCTAATCTGTGTTTGTGAAGATTAAGTTTTCAGAGTCTGATGGTTAAGCCTCTGCTGCACTAGAGACCCATCTGCTACCAGCGACATTCCCTTCTTTTCAACAGGTAGAGATTCATAAGGCATCATATATTTGCCCTTACCCTTCTTTGAAAAAATTGAACACACTGAATCATCCTATTTCTTACCCCAGAATGGATTATTCCATAATTCTGCATGAATCTTAATAGTTTTCTGGATTCTTTTCACATTTTTCCTGTATCTTTTTTGAAGTGGATGAAGGAATGGGGACAGTATTCCAGTAATGTTCTCAGTGGTGCTGTTCTGTTTAGGTGCAATTTACTTCCCGGTTTGATATTCCTCTGCTTTTAACTTTACTATTCCTGACAGCCAAAGCACTGGACTGTGACATTTGTAATGGTATATAATACGTAAAGTGGGTTTTTAGGATCAGTGCGGTCCAGCCCATGGGATTTGCATCTTGTGAGTCTAAAATCCTTTTTTTTTTTGTTCTGGAATGCATTACATCAAGTTTGGAAATATCGATAACCTCTGATGTTCAAAGGCGATTAGTTTATCAAGCAACCCTAGATTGTTCTGTTCAACTGACTTGCCTCTGTCATTAATTTAGGAATTCACCAACTTTGAATCACTAGTAAACTTTACTGCAAATGATTTATATGTTCTTCCAGAGCACTGTTAAAGGTATTGAATGACAATGAACAGAAAACAGATCCTGGCAATGTGCTAGAAACTTTCTTACTGGGTATTCCTGTTCATTGCTTTGTATTATGCATTAGGAAGCTCCTCTCCAGGGTCTTGGCACTAGCCTCTAGAAACTGGGGAGCAAGCAAATGGATGGTGACTGTTCAAAATAGTTCCCCTGACATTTGGCTACTTGAGTGACCCCTCCAGTACGTGCCGCATGGATTTGGCACAATGCTGCTTTTTAGGTGACATCTGAGGGTAGCAGAGACGCTGCCCAGGCTCTGAGCTGTGGGAGCTCAGGGCTCTCAGCCTCTGGACATGTCCCCTGTTGAGGGTGGAAAGAAAAATGCTGAAGTGAGGCGGGGAGAGATCCCAACTATTCTTTCACTAGACAGGCTCTGTGCCTCTGAAAAGATGGGATATGGAGTATATCCCCTGAGGCTCAGTCCATACAACCTGTCCCTGGTGAGGTGTGGGTGTCAAAACTGTGCCTTATATTACCTTGGAGGGTCTCTGCCCTTCATTTTGAGCTCACAGATGCAGAAGGAAGCTTAATTTATAAGCATTTTTAAAGGGCAAAAAAGGAGGAAAAATACTGACATTGCCAAGGTCGTTTTTCTGTTTACAAATGACATGAATAAAATAGTGATATATTAAATGCACTGCTCTGTTTGGACCAGATGCTTTCGATTTGTGAAAAATGACCACTCTTCTCTCTCTAGGAAAACCAATCTTGTGCTTTAATGCGATTTATGAAAGAAATCACCATTTGTACATTACTTTTTAAAACTTGAGGCACTGAAGAACGATGCTGTTACAAGTTTCCTCAACTTTGGTGAACACTATGCCGTTTGTAGAGATGTCAGCCACAAGGCTGGTGGCTGGACCTAGCAGGTTGCATTCAGAACTGTTCTGTGTTTTCAATTTGAAAGTTACTGGCTAAAGCGATGCAAACACTTGTAGCGTTACACCCAGCATTACAGCTTTCTTTTTAACAAGACAAGGACATCATAATCAAAACCTGCTGGTTATAAAGCACAGCAAGAGGAAGAAAACCAACAACCCAGACAACCCTGGATGTACCAAACTTCGTAGCCAGTGGACATGGCTTTTTTCCAGTGATGTTGCCATAACTTGTGCATAGCAAAAATATTTGGATTTAGAATAATGCGTTAGTGATACCTGTCAAAAAGAACATCCAGGAAAGGTCACAGCATAACTCCTATTTCTCTTATCTTTGCTTTATTTGTAGATTAAACAATATATGAAGCACATACAATAACGAAACATGTGCAGTGCATCCCTCACCATTGTACAGATGCAAAGAGGAGGTACCTTTCTCCTCTGCAGACAAGCACCTGAATGCGCAGGGGTTTGTATTCCATTTTTAAGAAGAATATAAAGGTACAAAGAAAAAGTTTTCCTTGCACTGTGGTGGCACAAGGTAAAGCACCTGAAACCTCATTTCTTGATGTCAGACTCCCAGGGCCAACTTTGATGGTCTCCTGGCCATCCTTGACAGAGCAATATCTAAACCAAGACTCTGACAGAGTCTTCCCACTAGACAAGGTGAGGAATAAATATTTTCCCAGATGAGTTTTAATCAACCCTTTACTGAAGTGTCATCAGCTGATTTTCCCTGTAACAAGCAGAACCTTAACCCCATAAGTCCTCAGGTGTGCTCAGAATAAACCTCCAGAAATGTGCAGAAATGCCAACATCAGGTGGGACACAGACACACTGACCAAACATGTTTGTTTTGTTTAATTCTTGGAAATAGCTTGCTTTTTCTTACAAAGAGATCTGTCACCTCTTTGCTCTCTTGAACACTCATATTTAAAAGCATTTCCTATAAGCATCATAAAAAATTGCAGAAGGGAAAAGAAAATACTGTGGAGCAGATAAGACTTCTCCATATTTGTTTCATGCTTCTCAGAACCACCTTTCACTTAGCTTTCCCTCATATATGACGATGGGAGCAGAGCAAGAAGAGGTTGTTTATCTGATAAAGTTACAGCTTTTCTTGAATGCTAGGTTTTGCCACTGGATCTTATGTTGCACTGGGTGTGCAATGAACACATTGTAAAACTTACTGTGACTTTAAACATACAGCGAAGAGGGAAAGACTGAACACATCTAGAAATCCTGCTTTTGGTCATAAACCTATTGTGAAATCTGAAAAACCTTAGACACAAGTTATTTTATGGAATATAAAGGTGTGATTTTTTAAAATGCCATTTCTGAAAAGACAGAAGACCACATAGTTGTAACATTTAAGTATGTTCTGGAGGACATAGTTCTAAATTAATTGAATTGATAAGCTGAAATCATACCTGGTCATTCTCTATCAGAATGTGATGACAGGTATTTATATTACATTCCTTTAAAATCCTCAGTCAATCAAATTCATGTATTTGACTATTGATGCTTTTATTAGTTCAGTATTTGATTCTATTTTTTTTTTTTTTTGTGGACCAATCCTTTTCCAAACTCTCATCTTGATATATTTCTGTGGATGATACAGTGATTTAAAAAAAACCATCACAAAACTTTGACAGTGCTAGGGACTACACCGAATACTAATGAAGAATAAAAAAACTCTGGAGCGAGGTGGGAATCCAAGCGATGTGCACTATTTTAACATGGATTCAAAGGCTCCTTTTTTGATACTATCCTTACCACGTGCTGGTTATTTTCCTAGAAACTGGATGAAAGACATATGTTTCAGATGTGAAAAACTTTAATGAGTAGATAAATTTTCTTAATGATGAGATTAACTGTTTCTCTGTATGCTGCCGTTGTGGACCATGTTGCCTTATACCTCCTTAGCAAAGGGTCCGTGAGCCAGCGTGGAAAGGACATCACTGCACTGAAATAAGGGGAGACATCAGGCAGGGGATAAAATGAGGCTCACAGCGGAACCTCCAACAGGTTGAACAGAGACCTAGGATCAAGAACAGCTCATATAAACATGTAATTCACTGACTTCATCTTACTGGAAATACCACCACGCACTCAGGGCATGGCTAGTTCTGCCTGATTGGGATTGCAGTTAATAGATTTGGCAAATAACATACGAAAGGGAAATAGCACTCTACCTCAGCTGCTTGCTTGTACCTGGCTCTCATCCCAGCAGAGGTGCATGGCAATATTCGGAAAACACATAGAGTGGGATTTGAAGGGATGGTGGTGTATTCTGAAATCCATGTGACTGCAGCCGCCTGTGGGAATGGAGCACTCTTTGGTGCCAGCTGTTTTGGGAGAGAGGAGGGGAAGAGGTGGCATGAGGCATTTATCACTGACTTGCAATGGGAGGCAAGAGAGCTTGTTGTGTTGGAAAGACTCAGAGATGGTACTTGGGCATTTCTTGCCATTGGGAAGACACAACATTGGCAACCGACTAAAATGTTTTGCCTTTATCTGTAATAGAACCTTTGTCAATAGCCAGTGCCTACATTCATGGATAGTTCTTGGGGCAAAGGCAGCCATGACAGAAAGTTATAAAACATTTTATGTGCAGATCCTCATCTGATGTATCTCAGTGTTGATCTACTGCATGGTGCTGTTATGGCTAAGCTATAACAACAAAGGTCCTGATCCCCAGGATCTAGTTAGGTGACTTTGAAGTGTCTTATTTGGTCCTTTTATGACAACCTGGAAAAGATCTGTGTGGGCAACAGAAGCAGAGTGGCTTTCAGTCAATCAGTTGACCTTCTTAGCTGTTCAGTACAGATTTCCAGAATATATCTTCTGCTCCTTTAACTGGTGCAGGAGGCAACAGTACTAGCAATAAGACTTTTCTGCTCCTTTGGGTGGGTGGAGAAAACTTCCTCTGGCTCTTCTTCAAGATGCTACAGAGGCTGAGAACTTGGGAGGATCCAGAGAAAGGATTTATTGTTCACACATACACCCTGGTATTAGTCAGTATAAATTAACTATACTGATAGTAACTTTTATTTTCTGCAGCAGGACAGGGAAAAGTCACTCATTTTCTATGTTTCAGAAGACACTTTGCATCTGGGAAGGTTATTTAGTCATTAACCAGGATACAACAATTTTGTATTTCTGTTTGTTTCCTGAAGTCCACCCTGGTGGTTCTTCCTGCAGAAAACAAAACCAGGCTAGGTGAAACATTTGCCTAGTACAATTTCACATGTCTCATGCTTGTGGCCGGTCTTGCTCAGGCTCTTGCAGTGGGTGTGGAGAGAGGTCTGCTTTTTGAGTGGAGCCCAACAAGCCCCCATGAGCACTGGGTGCAACTGCCCTTGTTCAGCTAAAAACCAGAAATGGAAGTGTGAAGAGATGGACCGATATCCCAGTATAGCTGACAAAATGGGAGAAGTTTGGGCTGCTGTAATGTTAAGCTCTGGAGCGATGCAGAAAGCAAACCTTCTCAACAGTGAAGCAACATGGCCCCAAACTCTCCCACAGAGCGTTGTGTAATTTACACAACCTAGTCACACACACGCACAAATCCACTGTGCCTGCAACGTGTTATTTGATGTTTCATGGAAGAGCTGATCCCTTCTCTTGGGGATCAGGGATAATACCAAAGGGGTACTGTGCTTTTTCTTTTGGCCTGGTGGGTAGCAGGAGCTCGTGTACTAAATAAGTTATCTGCTAGGAAATGTAGGTGTGCTGCTCCTTCGGAGTGTCTGTGGGATGTTAATTCAGAAGTGGTGGGAGCTGATGGCTAGCGGCACTGTACAGGGCTTCTGGGGACAGGCAGAATCCTTTGCAGTGTACTTCAAAGGGGGCTCTCAGTTAAGGGAAAAGAAGGATGGATTTTGAAGTTTCTTCCTGCCAGAAGGTTTTACCGCGAGCCACTGAAGTTCTTTTATAATCAGGGATGAGATAGGTACTTTTTCTTTCTTTTCTGCTTAATTTGGGCCAATGTAATTTGAAACCTGTGTAAATTCTCATGTGAGAAGACTGAATGTGCTGTTTATTTCTTTGTTTTCTGTGTTGATCTGTCTTCTTTTTTATTTATTTACTTTTAATTAGAGACAGCCTCAAATGATATTTACGAGAAGACTTCATCTACTGTTTTGGCATTCGTTCTGCATTCATTCCTGGAGTCAGTGAAATTATTCTTTGTCATTAAACATTGTAGGAACCTAATGCTTTGCAGTATTGGATTGAATTAGTCACCACCTTCCAGGATGGAGCCCCAGCCTTTTGGTACTTTCATGTTCACTCTACTTGATGGAGCATCAGACTTAAGGCCTGACGTGGGAAAGAATTTGCACATTTTCTGGCTTTCTTTCTCCCCTCTTCATCATTAGTTTCTTTCTAAGGCCTCCTAAATGAAAAGCAAATCAACCAAGTAAGAGACCTTCAGTTCTTGTGTTTTGAAAACAATGTTTGCACAGAATCAGGGGTGGAATTGGGTGCTTCTCTTATGCCTGCATCCAGTAATACAGTACTCTCCCAGGTAACAACTAAAATGACTGCTGAACATACAGCTGTAGTGGGAACATTCTCCGAGACCAAAGGGTCTGGGCAGGACATTTGCAGAGACCAAGACCCCTTGGTTCTGTGATCTCAGCAAGAACCTCTGAAGGGGTGATTGATTTTCCTGCTAATCACCTTGAATTGAGTAGTTGTTTAATGATATGCAAGAGGGAAGTGGGATCTCTTTTAGTGTTTCCCAGCAATGTCTTCCCAAAGACATTGTGCTGTGTGCCTCAACTTTCCTGTGTTCACACTTGGAAAGGCGTGCAACAGGGATGCCTGTCATGGGTTAAGGCTAAGCCAGCCACTAGACAAATGAAAGATGCTCTCTATTATCCACCCTCCCTTCCCAAATGGGAGGAGAAAGGGAATAAGAGAGAGAGACTTGTGGATTGGAAAAAAACCCTTAAAATTGCTTTAATGAAACAATATTAATAATAAAATTATATATACACAAACATACACAAAACCAATAGTGAACCCAAGCCCCCTGATGGCAATTACGTCACCATCACCACTGATGCTGTGGGCGGATGCTGAGAAAGGCCCAGACTGGACTCAGTGGCAGACAGGAACTGGATTCTGGAACTGGATTCAGGAATGCACAGGTTGGATTCGAAGGCAGAACAGACAGAGTCCTCCTCAGACACCAACCATTGAAGAAGAGAGCTTGACCCTTGTGATCCCTCAGCTTTATACCGACTATGATGTCTATGGGATGGGACACCTTGTTGGTCAGTGTAGGGTCACCTGTACTGTCCGCTCCTTCCCCCAGGTGCGGTCTCTAACTCAGTGCACCCCTGATGTGGGACACAGGATTTAGCAGTGACCTTGGTCTGCACAGGAGCAAGTATAAGCAAGAGCCTTTCTAGTAGTGACTGTAAACATCAAGCGTTACCACTGCTAGAAGCAGACCCGGTCTGCAAAAATAAGCTGTTAACTTCAGAAAGTGCCGTCACTGAGAACAGACTGAGCTGGAAAGCAAAATCCTTGAACAGAATTAGTTCTATGTCACACCAGGGCAGTGGGACATCTGGACCAGTCACTACAGTGTGGTTTTCCCATTTATTCCCAGTTAGGCTTACTTCAGCCTCCAATAGAGTCAGTTCTTGAGATGCTCCAGTAACTGCAGAAATAGTAACAGATTCTGTCCCTTTATGATTCAATGGCAATAGGCTACACTGGGCTGAAGTGTCCACCAGGGCTTTATACTTTTGTGGTTCTAACATGTGAGGCCATCTAATCCACACAGTCCAACAAACTCTGTCGTCCCTCTCCTCCACCCGCTGGAGGCAGGGCCTCTGTTCTAACTGAAACTAGGACAAAGTCTGAAAAATTTCTTCCAGTTCTAGTCCAGAACGGGACACAACTGGCCTGGAAGTAGCCAGCGTAATGCAAACTGCAGCTACAACCTTGGGTACAAATTAACTGAATAGATCATTTTAGAGTGAAAGTCTTTCTTGATTAGAACCTGCTGAGATATGTTTTGGGTATTTTAAAAATAATTTTGTCAAGCCACATCTGTTTGGGAGCTGGGAACATCCCAGCTTGTGTTCCCGAAGCTCAGATTAAATGTTCCTTTCTCTTGCAACCATCGGCAAACGTTGGCAAACTATTTAGTAATCGCTTGTATTAATTGTGGTGAGATCTGCAGATTCGTGCAATGAATTATAGCCTCAGTATAGCAGGAAAAAGTTTTCTCCAGATGCATGCAGAGAGCTTCTGTGACCTAAAAATTCACCCTGGGTAAAATTCAACCCTAAATTTTCATGGTTGGAATGTTTTTGGAAAGAAAAATAACTGACTGCAAATGGTGACACTAGATGGTTCTTTGAATGGCATCTTATCTATCTGTACTCTGTGATTCTATTCTGAATGTATTTTAAAAACAGAAGACTTTGAACTTTGCTTCATTCAGGGTAGGACTAAAGATTTTCTCACAATGTACATAGAGAGCAAAGTGTTATGTTTGCTGACCGTTATTTTGCAGTCTATAGCAGTAAAATATAATCATATTCGGAAGAAGAGCGATGGTTCCATGTGAATTATTGGTGGCAGTTTGTGTTGAGCTATGATTTTATGTAGCTACAGTAACTATTATTTGATCCATTTTTAATTTTTAATTTATTTCACAGTCAACAAGTTTTAATCTCAGAAGAAGATTAAAAAAATACAATTTTTTAAGGCCACCAGAGGACCAACAGCTTTCCATTTAATCCACCCATAAGCTAAATGCCTTGAAAAGACGTGTGACTTGTTTGGCGCTGACCCTAGCAGAGTATGATATTAATAGGTTATTGACTTGGTAGGTCTTAAACAGCCAGAGGGAACATCACTTGCAGTAGCTGCAATGCACTGGAGGTTTGTTTCATTGATTGGGCTGTTTAACCCATCATCTCCAGGCATTTAAACAATGATATACGCTTGACAAACCTAATATTTCATTCTCTATCTGGGGACCATGAAATAGAAATTAAAGGAAAGAAAAAGACAACTGGACAGATACATAGCAGAAAATGATGATAAATGAGAGGGAAAAAACCAGACGGATAATGGCCCAAACTTTGGACTGTGCCATAACTAAGAAATATATTAAAAAGAACAGAATTTTCTATGAGAAAGGTGGGGAAATGATAGCAAATACATGTGAGTCCTGAAAGACTCAGAGTTAGCATGATTTCTGAAATCTTTGTGAATTAGGAGTTCTTTTGCTCTGTGCTGTCAGGGAATTTGATGGGGTAAAAAGTGTGTTGGAAGACATGGCCCCTTCCATCTACAAAAATAACGGCAAAGATCAGCAACGTGCTGGGCACTTACAGCATGGACTGAAGGAAAAGATTTAATTTTCTGGATTGATGCTAACTGCAGTAAAGGTGAATATAGTAACAACAACAACAACAGCAATAGTGAGCTTCTGGGCTCACTATTTCAATTTTGGATAGAATATTACACTGAAGGTCCACCTGAGATATTTAAAATACTGGTTGTATCACAGGCTGTTGCATGTGTCTGCAGCTGAAGAAGGAGAAGAATTGGAAAACCAGTTTTATTTTGCCATCTGTGTATCATAGTTCCATTAGGAGAACACAACTACAGTATAGGGGATCCTTGATTTTTTTTTACAAAAACAGTAGGCAATATACTTATAGGAAAAGCACAGGCTGGATTCTGTTCCGACTCTTTGAGTCAGAACCATGCTTCTACCATATGCTAATAAAACGACAAACAGAGCAGATAAACAGGTCTTGATAGTAAAACTGGGATTCATTTAGTTAGGTGTTCAGTGCATAGTAGCAGTGGGATTCATTTCACTTCTCTCCAGACCCTGGAAAGAAGCTTACATGGAAGAAAGTGTTCCAGTCTTCCTAAGAACATGAGAAGAAAATACACCTATGTGAATACGTAAGGAAGAATTTTCTTAATCCATTCTGTATAGGTCCTTGCAGTTGAGACTTATTTTCAACTCTACCCTTCTTTGGTTATGTGGGCACCAGATGGATGATGTGCACCTGTATTTCCCCAAAACACGTGTCCTGCTCCTGAAACACCACTGTTCAATTATCTCCACACAAGAAGATGTCCCGCTTAAGCTGCAGGTATGTAGTTCTGATCTGATGCACTGCTCTTCAGCAGATCAGGAGAGGGTATATAAATACACAGTATTTATTTAAAAGCTCATAGCTGGAGTAAACATTGAGAGAGAATAGTGAAAATGAATGAATTATTTTAGTAATATCACGTAAGAAAAGCCAAAGGGGAAGGAAGGCCCTCTTTTGAAAAACATTTACTAATGGAGTCCTGAGCAGATGCTCTGAAAGCAGCGTAAATGCTTCTGAACATTTGCTATGATGAACACTATATAATATTACTAATTAAGGTCCTTTACTAGCACCAGTCGATATTTATGTATACACTTCCCTCCTCACTAAATGGATAGTTATTTAGGGCATATTGTGCAAATATCTCACTGTTCTGAGTAGCTTTCCTGTTGCTCAGTACAGCAAAGGTACAGCCTCAAAAATATTGCAATGATCAGCTTTACCTACTGCATGCAGCTGTGTGAGATCTGAGAATCTGCACAACGATTAACAATTAGAAAAAACCTCATGTCATAGCAGAGAGTAAGATGATCAGAATCACTAGTAAAACTGCAGTAAGTAATGAAATGGGCAGATCAACGAACTATGAGATACAATATAACACTCTTTTCGTTATGAATTATGCAGATTGTCTCTTACATGTGCCTATTTCCACAGAGCAGGAGCTCTCAACAAGAGCTGCAGACTGGCATCTAGTCTCTTTGTGGTAAATGACACAGTCTGCTTATTTTTCTCTAGCTCCTCTTATTATTTGAGCACCAGCTTCCTCAGGATGCTTGATTCTTAAATCTGCCATCATGCCACCCTGATGAGTGACCATTGTAACTGGTGTTCTGCAGAAGGGTGTTGGAAACTGTTTTCTGCTATGTAAACCTAACATGGGACTAGACGGCACACATGTGGGTGTCTGTGGTTGGCATACTTCCTACAAAGCAGTCTCACTGAAGGCAGCTGGAGATACATAGAGCCATATGTGTAACTTCGAACAAATTCATGCATGAGTTATCCAATAGCACACTCTGTGGAATAAATCCTCTATTTTACTCAGGGAATGTTTAAATTAAGAAAGATGTGTTGGAGATGTGTGTATCACTAAGACTGTAAGCAAATATATCCCACGTTGCATCCATTTAAAATACAAAAAAACATGTTTTGCAAGACCAAGCTACACAGTTGTGTATCTACATATAACTCCATGCATACACAGTCTTAGTTATGCATGCTCCTGAACTAGGTGCATCTGGAGAAATACCTTCCTTTTTCCTTCACATTTCAGATTTTACGCCATTTTATCCTCCATCACCAGTGTAGATGTTGAAAACCATGTAACCAAACATTTAGGATCTGTTAAGAGTCACTCAAAGAAACAGACTTTTCTGTCCAAGTGATAGGAGAGCAGAGGGAGAGACACGGAACACTCCTGTCCCATCTGTCCAAGATGGAGGAGATCCCTACCATAATGTCTGCTGGCAGCAGAGCTCTTTATCCCACTGCCTCTGGAGTGAGGAGGCAGGGCTGAGGGTTGGAACCATTTTACTGTCTTGCTCAGGGCTTGAATTGCTTTTCTTAAGACCGAAAATGTAGAGCAGCAGTGAAAGGAGGAAAATGTAGAGCATCAGTCTCTGGCAGCTCCAGAGACACAAGTGAGCACCAGATATGTGAATGGAAAATGGGCCTTGAGCCACCCAAATCCTTTAGCGTTGATGGGGTAAAGGAGATACTTCACACCAGAGGGTAGAAATCTCTCTGCTTTCTCAGCTCCTTTGCTAAGTCTCAAGTGCAATAGTCATCTCTCATGTGGAGAGAGTCATGTTCAACGAAGAATGGAATGAAACTACTTATTTGTTCCCACTACATAGACAAAGGCTATTTAGAAGAAACATTATTTTGGTTGAAATGTGACCTGAATCAAACTGGGAGGAACAGGCTGAACTGCTTTTTAGCCATCCCTCTATTTGTTTCAAAATGTTTATATAAAAATGTGGATCTTCTTCAAGAGTAACTTTCTTTAAGAGTAACAGTCCTCTTCAAGAGTCACAGTCTTCTTCAAGAGTCACTTTGGCTTGGTATCCCTGCTAGAGGTCACTAAAGTTAAAACAGAAACTTTCCCACTGAATCATTTAATGATTGGAAATTGGAGGTAATAGACTTGAAAACGTATTCTCATTTCTGCAATTCAAAACCCTTTATCTGTGCCACGTAGTCCTGCTAGAAAGAGCAAAATGGCCTTTAACAAAGTCTATTTGCAGAATAGTAAGAAGTGTTAAGATGCCAGATGCGTCTCATTATGAATTTTAATGAGTAGATTCACACCTTGTCTTCCATTAAATAAATTACATGGTCCTTTCCAAACCCTTATCTGGCAAATTTAAAATTTGTTTCTAAAATGTAGGCTCTAGGAGAGTTTCGGACTGTTCCTCCAGGGCCCAGGCCCAGTGGTCTGTAGTCTGCCAAAGAGGGGAAAAGGGTCGTACTCACTCACGTGGCAACATCCGACAGATCCTTTGTGCCATTGACACAGAGAACACTGCCTGGAACATGATTAAAAGTGAGAGTCAGAAATCAGGATACTCTGGATTGCAATCAAAAAAGAAATCAACCATATAATTTTTTTTTTTTTTTTAATCTCAGGAATTAAAGAGCTGAATTCATCTTCATTATTCAAGGAAACTTTGAGAAAAAGAAAACAAATATGACAGTGGATAGTGAAGCATACTTTGGTCCCATTATCACAGCAAATGAAATCTCTTGCATAATCAGAACCTTTTGGGTAATGGTCAGCAACATTTTTTCTACAACAGGCAAGTATTTGAGTGTCTGAGGCTGAACTCTACTGTGCCACTTCACCTCTGAACAGGTTTGAAGCTTACAGGCTCCTTGAAGTTTTAAGGTGGCATTGATTTCAGTGAGGGATGTTTGCAACACAGTACTCTGCAGGAGTGAAACCAAGGGGAGAAAAGAAGCTTCCCTTTCTTTGCATCCTGAAAGGAAGGATGTCGAATGCACTAGTTCAAAATACTAGTAATTGCAAAGACAAGTCTTAAAGTTGAAAATAAGAAACATTAAGCTGCTTTGAATTAACGTAGTTCCACTGAAATCGGTGACTGCACAGTGCTTCAGGGAAGCAGAGGTCTTGGTCCTTCTCTTGCAAAACTGTGTTTCAATTTTTCTCTATTTATGGATAGTCAGAATCTATTTCTGTAGAAATAGATAACAGACAACCTCCCTGAAATAAGTTCCTCAAGCCTATGGTCAGAATTTCTCTTGAGAGTAAGAAAATGTGAAATTAATGGGATGCACCATTTTACTCTAACCTTTCCCCAACAGAAAGACGGGCAGTTCAAAATTCTAAATGCAACAAAAAAACCTGCAAAATTTCACTAGATATTATGGTTAACAGCCTACAGCATATATCCAGGAAGAAAACAGGAGCATAGCCTTTTATCCTGGAACAACCTGAATCCAGTCTTTTGCCTAACTTTTGTTCCTTCGGTTTACCCAACTTCTCTATTTTGTAATTACATACAGCAGATATTAATTTAATTTTATTCTTCCTGATGCAGTGGTGGTGTTTAATGAAAGCAACCATCACATGCTTGCAGATAAGGAAGAGAGTCCTTTCAAACAGTACACATTCTGTCTAATAGACTAAGGAACCTGAGGAAAAGTCACATCTTTGGAAGGAAACATCTGTTTTAGGTCAAAGGAAGAATTCATGTATCACAGCTAAATCCTATGTGTTGTACATAAGTGCAACATGAGTGTATATATAAAGGATATTAATGAATAACTGGATTGGGTTTCAGTTCACTGAATGCAGGGATTATGATGACCAGACTTTATTCCACATTATACATTTTCAGTTCTGTGCATTTCGCCAAAGCATCTGCCAAAATCTAGTACCTACCTCCTAGTTCAAAGGACAAAGCGAAAAAGGTTGGGTTTGCTTTTTTATTTCAAAGGGGAACTATTAGAAATCAATTACTACATTTTTGTGGGTCAACAAATACAGGTGAATTAGATGAACGGGAAACCAAGTGCAAGCACCAACTATCACTAAAGCACCACTAGTTAAGATACGGCAGATTTATGAGCTTTGTTTTCTACCTTAGGCCTGTCATATTTTTTCACCTTTATGTTAGTTAATTGCACAGTAACATAAATTAACTTTGGAACACAGCAAAAACGGGAACTTTATTTATGAATTTCTTGGATTTCTTTACCCCAAGCCAAACAACTAAATTGCTACTTAGCATAAATTATTTATTGGCCCTGGCTCAATACCATCCAACACCAGCCCCTGGAGGTCTGGGAGATATAAAAGATTTAAAGGATCTGTGCGACAGCACTGGTGCAGCCACAAAGCTATGTTTCTTTCCAGAAGGGTCCACTTTATTTTGTTGTAAATAAATAGAGCCTAAATTTCAGGGGAGGGCTGGGTAGCTTCTAGCAGGACTGTAGTGTTTTGCATATGTTAATTACCCACAGTTGCATGACGGAGAGACATACACTGTTTGCACAACTATTCTGGGGAGACCTGTTGACAAAAGGATGCGGTTTAATTTTTACTGAATTCCTGAATGCTATCATTTTCTATCACTTTGGTTTATGTATACATATGTGTAAATACATTTCAAAGTGATCATCTATACATATAGTCACTTCATCATCTATCTTTATAATATTTATCTTCATCTTTATCTCTCTCTCTATCTATATATTTCTACATATGTGTAAGGAAATTATGAATAAATCCAGGGTTAACTTGCAAAAAGGCATATGCATTCAGTATACATTCACATGTGAAGCTAATCTCTAACTTTATTATGGCAAATATGTCCAAATAATACGCCCATCTAGGCTGTTTTCTGCACACTCTGGCTGATGCCATCCTGCATGGCTTCCATGAGCTTGCTCTCCACTTACACATCATCTCCATTGGTGTATTGGCATGGCTTTTCCCCCTTCAGGCTCATTCTCCATCATGCTCTTCTCCAATTCTCTGGTTCTTTGATAACAGCAGAGGCTTGCACAGGAAAAGAGGCAGGATCCTGGTACACTGGTGCCTCTCTCCAAAGAGAAAGTCCCTAAATGTAAGAGATGCAAATGAATATGTAGGTCATATCTTGAGCTCTGAGGGACGTCGTACACTGAAGAACAGTTATCTGCACACTGATTCTTAATCAAAAAGCTGAGCACTTCTGAAAGTATGTATACAGCATATATTTTATTGTTCTGTAGAAGAACTGGCTTCTACAATACTGAAGTGTATAATCTACTCTCCTTATTTTTGCAAAAGTTGTCTTATTTCTCTGTCAAAATGTCGAAGTGAGATAGCGCAAAATTTTATTTAAGGTTTTAGAAGGACTTGGGAAGACTTCTAGAATTATAGAAGCCCTTTTGCTTCATGAAAAATGTCTTATTTTTTGTAGTTGCTTTTGTGGTTACTATGTCCTAAGCGGTTGGTTCTGGCGGTGGGAAACCCTACAATCTAAGAAGCAAAGAGCAGCTGCAGCAACATCAGTACGACAGTCTCTAATGACAGCCCTTACCTCATACACGTGCATGTATGCTTAGTTCTACTTTCCTTGGCCACTCCTGTTGGTTTGACTGAGTCTTCTTTTCAGGTCTGGAGCTCAGGTTGCATAGTAGAGTCTTTATATCACTGGGCATGAATTGACAAGGCTGTTTTCATACTTAAGACCAACAAAGTTTAAATTGCCTTCCTAACTATTTTGTATAAGCTTTAAAAATATATTCATTTTCAGTTTCATTAGCACTTCGAGAAATTGCAAAAGATAAGTGCTTCAAGCAGCCTACAAGCAAGCAGAAAAATATTTACTTCTCTCAACATCTTAAAGCCAACACATGCAAAACTGATGAAGGATTGAGGAATGATGGAAACAGAACTGTGAAGTGATTCATGACTTGTTGCAGAGCGGAGCAGAAGAGATGGGACAGGCAGCTAGTTGCCTGTCTGCCGGTCCATTGCCCTATCCAGTAGAACAAGCATCCCATCAAAAAGACAGCTAAAATCCTGAAAGATTGCAATAATTTTTAAATACAAACCCACTGCCTTCTTGTCACCATGGATTTTTTCCAAGAACTGGAAAGAATCATGGGCAATCACTGTGCAAAAAGTAATTTTCAAATAATTAACAGACATTAAGGGTGAGAAGTGCCCAATGGTCTAAAAGCATGGACTTATTTACCTGGAAATGGGCCTGGCTGTCATCATGGAGACCAGTCTTGACACACAGTGAGCAGTTATCATCTGGACACACAAATGATATTTTGGTAGGTTGAATCCCAAGTACCATCAACAGAGGCATGCATCACTTAAACATATACATCCTCCTCTGAGGACTTGTCATGTCCAATTGATAGGACTAGGAAAGAAACAGAACTCCAGAGAATTTAAAAGCAAATTGAAATATGAGATTGTTTTTACTTTATTTATAATATTTTTTATTGATGTGACTATTGCATTTCTCAATAAATAGCTATACTATGGGAGCTATAGAGATAATCAAATTAAGAAAAAAAGCAGTTATGCAGAGGTGAAAATACTGGTTTTGAGGCATATCCGGAATATCCATAATCATCAATAAGATTTGGCTAATGTGCATTCAATAAACCGTTTATATGAACTCACAGGGATTTTCTGCAAATAATGATTTCTTACATACAAGTTTTTCTTCTTCATCTTTCTCATCTTGCTTTGACAGTATATTTTTTAATAACATCCACTTTAGTGAGTTTAATTAATCAACAGTGCCTCTGAAGAGTCGATTTTATAAAAACTCTGGAGTACTGTAGAGGCACTGCTTATTTTGTTGGACCTCCTTCAGAAAGGAAGACCTCTAAATCCTATCTGGGGCTATTCGCACTTACGGATTCCCCATTGACAATTCAGCTCAGAGTTTGGCATCACTGCTCACGAGGTCTGCCAAGGAACCACATCTCCTGCTTCTGTGTTCAACACAATTTACTCCTTGCTGGGTGTTCAGGATCTGAAAGTCCTGTTCCCAGTATGCCAAGTGTTTTGTTGCTAGTCATATTCAACACAATCCTTTATGACAGCAAAGTCAAGGAAAATCTTTCCTGAATTTTAAGTATACTTTAAGCAACCTTAAAGGTTTCCCTGTATATCCTTAAGGACCTTGCTTTTGATCCACATCAAAACTAATCTGTCCAGGCTCTGCGTTCTTGTTTATGAAAAAGGAATATAGAAGCCCATTCATGGTCTGGCGTTCCGGACTGAACTGTTAAAAAAATGGGCTCAGACGAGGCCATTCTAGCAGTGACCTAAATAAAGGAAGCTAGCTATGAATCAAGAAACTTATTCCCTTGCTGACTATGCTCTTACATGTATTTGTTTACAGGCATTAAATTCATCTTATTGTTTACATTTTTAACAATAACTTTGGCTCACATATAATTAAAATTAGAATTGGCAAGTGAAAAATCAAAATAGCACTAAGTAGGAAATAACTAAGATATATAAAACCACCTCTGAGGTCTGTTTTGTGTTCCTGTTGACAGTATTTCTCTCTCTGTACCGACACGGAAAATACCCTGATACTTCAATGCAAGTTGTCATGCAGAATCCTCAGCTGCCAGGATCCAGCGTGTTTGAAGAGTATGAGAAAAAACTGTCAGTGCCAACAGATACTCTAATAAAATTAATAATGAAGTCTTGAGAACTGTCAGTCCTTCAAATTATGCCGCTATGACAGCGGCTGCACATTTACAGGAATCCAACCTTGCTACTGGAGGGCAAGAAAAGGCCAACCAGACTTCGTCGGAGCCAGACATGGTCAGGCATGGTACTTTTGTTCTGTCCTGCACCAGTCAGCCATGTCTTCAGAAAGTTTAGCTTTAACTCTATGGTCAGCTCTGTTGGACATAAAAAACCAAATGAGTTAATCATAAATGAAACCTAATCCTGCCACACCAAAAAAGCACAGTGAAATGCTCAGAATCAGTCTTGCAGTGCTCCTTGGATGAGGGGTCCCAGTGATACTAAATTAAACAGCTTGCAGAAAAATATAATCTGTTCTACAGTGTCTCTAAAAACTGCAGGTCAGGTACTACTTTTGTTAGGAAAACAACATTAGGAGGACATTTGTATAGAGCCTATCATAGCGTTGATAAGACTGACACTGAAACTGAAAAGTAATCAGTGAAATCAGAGGCATCGTATTTCTTGCCTGAAAAAGGGCAAGATATTGACACAAAGAAAGAATCCATCTCAATATGTTCTGCTATTTCCTGATTGAGATCTATCAATTGGTACCTCTTACTTAGTCATAATTTAGGTGTAGCTTTCAGAGAAAGCCTCTGTCACAGCAAGAGAAAAGGCATAATTATCCACGACTGGTAAAGCTGAGTCTTTCTCTTTATGCTTAACAAATAAAAATAGATTCACTTTCTCATTAACACACGATAACTATTAAAGTGTGAAACTTGAAATACCTACAATTTCCACCTGAACACTAATCCAGCATATTCCTCTTCACTGGATCAGTCCAGTAAAAGAGGGATCAAATACGGTGTCGGTTTGCCCATTGTTCATAGAAAATCAAGAGGTGACAGTCCCTCCACATCTAAGATTTTCTCCCAACCTCCCCTAGTGACTGGGTTTGTGTCTTTCCCAAAATGATCACCCTGGAATGAATGGAAAAAATGAAGGGCTGGGGGAGCCAACAATAATGTGTTTCTCCCTGCACATGCATGTAGCTACTGGACCTGAGCAGGTCTCTCTAAACAGCCTGCTGTTTAGCATCTGCCTATGCCAATTAACTGATGGTGTCTTTAGACTACCTACAGTCAAAAAAAGGCCACAGCATATTCTGCTTCTTCACATCAGGAAGGCAGTTTGACTCTTGTAGCATCCTAAACCATGTACAAGATAGTAAAAAGGAGCAAGAAACTACTCCAGCCAGCCATACCTTCCTTTAAAAAAACACAACTACTTTTCACAGTCATATAATGCGACAGAGTTTCTGATTGTTTTGTTTCCCTCTCCTCAATAAAACACACACTTGCAGTACTTGATACACAATAAGGATTTCTCTGGAGAGAAAAGGTAGCACTGATAGGAGTGCTTCAGTTTCATTCTTCTTTCTTTCTTTTTCTCTTTCTTTCTTTCTTTCTTTCTTTCTTTCTTTCTTTCTTTCTTTCTCTCTCTCCTTCTCTCTTTCTTTCTCTCTTTCTTTCTTGCTTTCTTGCTTTCTCTCTTGCTTGCTTGCTTGCTTTCCTTCCCTCCTCCCTTCCCCAACCTTCTCCTGCCTCTTCTACCACCCTCCAGGTTCTTACGGGAGTTTCCAGGTAACTAAAGGCTTGCAAAGCCAGCACAACGGAGAGACAGACAAGACAACTGCAACATTTAGAATTGAGTGTCATATCATTTCTTTTACTCTCCCTACTCCTGAGTCTTTCACAGTAAGGCTCCAAGCCATTCTTTACATTATATATAGGTCTATTACTTTGTTTAGGAATTGGTGATATTGCGTATTGTAGCAGGCATGTATCAATGAATCACTGTGTATCTGTGGATGTACCTGGCTGCAGAATTACGACTCAAAAACGTGAAAATCATGGGTTTATTTTATTGATTTGGGTCAAGAAGAGTAGGCATGACATCCTTAAGTACAGCAGGCAGAGATTTCATTGCATCAGATGTTTCAATTTCTAAAGTGTACATTCAGCAAGAAAAGACTCATAGTAAAAATGTGTACCTTTTTTCCTTTTTCTTTGGCGTAACAGCTGTGGTCAATGCAGTTGTGCTAGCACACAGTAGAGATGACAATAATGACTTATAAGATCTCAGACAAGCCCATGATATCTAAAGGTAACGGCTCCCTAAGAAGAATTAAGCGTGGAATGGAACCACATCTTGTCAGGCATTGCTGGTTGCTCCTCAAAGGATCAAGATTTCAGCCTCAGTGGTGAAGCAAGTGCCTGACAGCTCAGATGGACCAGGGGCTGCTTCTCGAGCTGATCTCTTGGATGTCAAAGAGGAAAATGACGCTTAAGTACCAACCCACCAACCCCAATCCTGCCCTCTAGGGCTGAGACGCAGGGAGTACTGTGGGAGCGTTTGGCCCCATCAGTGACGAGGTTTGATGCAATTCGTTTTGGAAGTTCTGAATATTTCACGGAAGGTTCTACTCTGAGAGGTTTAACTATGGGCAATGACTGCCCAGCCAGCTCTGCTGCAGTGGGGACAGACCCTTACCAGTGCCAGATGGATGAGTTCAGGCGAGAGAAAAGTGCTAGGCAAGCTGGTGGGGAACTCTGCATGGTTGGGTTAGCTTATTACCCTAGCACAGAGCTCCTCACTGGCTAATTCACACTGATGAGCAGGGCTGCAGACTGTTCTGGGTGATGTCAGGGAGCTTCCTTTCCCCAACACCTCCCCATCTTGCATTAACCCAACAAGTTCAGTTTTCTCACACTGTCCTCCATGCACAGAGCTGCTCTATGGCAGCCGTGCTCCCTTCTGTGACAACACCAATGATCTTCCCTCCTGTTGTTGACAGACCTGAGCATAAGTTATAGAATAGATGCAGGTGAAAAAAGGTCTGCATCTCAATAACGCAGAGTGAACTTAAAGTGCTTGTTATCACTCAGGAAGCACCAGTGAATATTTAGCAGATGCCCTGACACAGCCCCTCTCTGGGAAGGATGTTCTCATCCACCCTAAGGGGCGACTTTGCCGACAGATCTCTTCATCCTCAAGGGAGCAGAGGAGGACTCAAGCACCTGCTCTGTATATTTTCTCTAGTATTGCAATGATCAAGAAGGAAGTCATTAGACAGACC
The DNA here is from genome assembly GCF_000710305.1 of Buceros rhinoceros silvestris. Lineage (NCBI taxonomy): Eukaryota > Metazoa > Chordata > Aves > Bucerotiformes > Bucerotidae > Buceros > Buceros rhinoceros. The sequence continues at coordinate 16,051 of NW_010388843.1, read as the reverse complement.
AGACTTCCAGCTCCCATTATTTTTAACAGGCACCACACATCTAATTTGAAATGCACAATGCAAATATTTACCTTCAAGTGTCAAAGGAGACTATAAAGATCTTTATGGATCTTCACACTTCAAGGACTTAATTCATTAAAAATAATTATACATATGTGGGGATTACTTCCACAGTGGAGCCGAGATATGCAATCAGTTGCCAAGTAGGAAAGCACAGTGTACACGCTATATGTCTGTGTGTCAGCTTCTGTGTGAGAGAGGAGGGTTCTCGCACATCGGAACATCTGTGCATAAACAGGACTGCGGGGAGATCTCACTGGAATTCACCACTGAATAAAACAGAGAAAGTCACGGTGTGGCACTGCATGCTTCCAGTGCTGCAGACAAGCTCTTTCGTGCTTGCCCACCTCCTTCACCTCAGCCTGAATAGTCCACATGCCTCTTCATTTTAGAATGAGAGTAGTTTTAGGAAGAAAAATATTAGAAACTGGCTTTGATTTTCTTTGCCCCTCAGAGATTTCAATGTGTCCAGCAATTTATTTCCAACTGTGACAGTTTTACAAGATTGAGGCTTTTAGCCTCAAGTTTTGATTTCTTCTCGAGAACGGACATACACAACTTTCCCATCCTTGATCCATGCTGGGTGTTTAAGGGGCAGATGCTGCTATTTTGAGCAGGTAACTGGAAAAAAATTTACTGCTAAAGTCAATGGCTAAGAGGAGGCAGTCAATTAAGTTCTCAGACACTAATAATCTGTTCTAACTTGTAAATCATGGGGACTCTGTTTTAAGTGCTTGGAAAACTTCAAGCATAAATCATGCAATTACAAGCACCTTCCTTTTCAAAAAATAATGTTAATAATTTAGCTGTCTGGTTACCACAAGGGGCATTTATTGATTTGACCTACTTGCATGCCGCTGCCACCCCCAAACTGTGAGAGTATCTCTGTGCTCATCCCTTGCACTAGCAGGGAAAGAACCACTCTCCTTTCACTCTGCTCGTGCTTGAGGTGCGGCAGTTTTGAAGAACAGCTGTCATAAATAGGCTATTATTTCTCCTGGTGAAGAATCCCACAGTCATTTACCTTGTCTTGCCTCAGAGGACATTCATGCCTAGACTCAGCCCCTGTGAAAGTCCTGCCACCTGCCTTTGTCACCCTTCCAGTATCATCATGCAATGTGCGCACCAGGGGCTCAGCTGCCAGTGGGAACCATGCTCAGACAGGTAGGAAAGAGTCTTGGACCATCAGGACAGAGACAGAGAGATCTTGCAGTATTACAGCAGATATTCTTAATGCTCTGTATTAATGTTAACCTGTGCTCAGTGGGGAGACAGCTCCGACAGCACAGTCTGAGGATGAAACGGTCACAGCAACATGTGCTACTTAGCAGATTTTCAGCTCAATTTGCACCAGTTGGTGAAGCCCCGAGACTATGGCAATTTAGTCCACTTCTTAGATAATGGATCTTATCTGTCTTCATAGAACAAGTTTGCACTTCATAAAATCTTATAGAATTTCACTGGCTATACTGACACAACCCAGCTGCTGTTGCTGGTAATGAAAGTTTTACAGCATATAAGGCGCATTAGGACATTATTTGGAATCTGTTGCAACATCAGACATTTGCCTTTGACATCAGAAAGGTGGTAAACTAATGATGAAACGTGCTTCAAGGGTACATGTGGTTTAATAGTGCCTATTACATTTGACACAGACAGGCATGAACCATGTTATCTTGCATTTTTGCAAATAATATTTATTCCACAAAGAAGTTCACACATGCAGAATAAATAGCACCTTCCTGGTGAAAGCATATAATTAGCTGAAATCTAAGAAGTGACAAATATTTCATTTGCCTGGAAGTTATTGCATGAGATTTTCAAGTCTGATGTATTTTGGAGACAGGAACAACAGCCTTCACGATTTCATGAGTACTTGGTGCTGATAAGCACTAAGTGACACAGGTTGCAATTAGCAAATTTCTAGCTAATGTGGAAATTACGTTTCACCTCTTCCCTCTGTTCCCTGTTCCATTTGCACTCCTGGAGCTCTGCACACCTCCATCCTTATGGGTAAGTCACGGAAGCTGTAGCACCTTCCAAGTATCAGGGACCAAAGCCCATCAACTGTTCTCGAAGCTGTCCAAAAAAGTTTCTGTTTTGGAAAAAAAAAGTCTTTTCCAATGAAAAAACGCTGTTGCAACTGAATCAACTCGTATTTCATTAAGTTCTGTCTATAGTGTTGGGTTTTTTCAACCAGGGAAAAAAAATGAGAGTTTCCCATTTCAACACTTGTGTTTTTCATTTTTGAGATAACTTTTGTTATGAAATGTTTAAATGTATCAAAGTAAAATGCACGGTGACCCCAAAAATTTATGAAAAATCCATCGCCTACTGATTTGATCTGATAAACCACAGGAGATTAATTAGTCTTGGTCATGTGACTTTCCAAGCATTAAACATGGCTGAAGGGGTTTTTCTTTTTGTAGTGTAAGCCTGTATTTTCATGTATTTATATAAAATATATAACATATAGGGGAATTTGTTACATGGTAGCATTTAGCACTGGTATGATTATTTTACCCAAAATATTAAAATATCCATTTCACCAATAGCTATAAGGCTATTTTCATAATGCGAATAATTCAATGCAATTTTTTATCCATGAATGCAAAACTGCTCCTCTTCAATTGCTTTAAAGTAATTTGTATAGTAATTCAAAACACAGTATGAAAATAACCTTTATTTCCCTTTTAAGTCAGAGGGTACCACATATACACTGAGTAATCTAGACAAAAATTTTCTCTAAGATACAGACTCCAATGTCTTAAAATAGACCATAAGCTTTCTCTTCTGCGCAAAAATGAAAAAAATGAGAGGCCTTTCCGCCAGAGACACTCAGCATTGGCTGAACTGCTCCTGTGCCCTGCTGCACCTTGAGGAGGTCTGACATATGTCCACAGGGTTTCTAGTTCCAGACAAATGTCCACACAACTGAATAATTTAATTCTAGTGTTAAAATGAGACGAAATTAAACTTCCATAAAACCTCCTAACCATATCAAACTCGAATATCTTTCCTCACCCTGCTCCATTTATGCAAATACATTTATGTTTCATAAACCAGCAGCGTAGCAGCTTAAATGTTTAAAAATAAAACTTCTGCAGAGACATTAGCTTAAATTCATTTCCTGTGGATTTTGTGAATTAGGGTTTTGTGGTATCGGGGTTGGGTTTTTTCTTCAGCTGTGAATTTCTGCCCTCAGTCGGCTTGCAGACAGCCCTTTCACAGTGTGGTGCTGTTGCAGGTGAGGAGCATCCATGCCTCTGCCAGGCTGAAGTGTGTGTTTAATAAGGACCTTGGTGGGTCAGAGGCTGTCACCATTCATCCTTAAAACTTATTTCTGACTAACAGTCACAATAGAAATGCACTGTAATATGGCTACCGGGTTCAGTATTGATTTCCCATCTAATATAATATCATGATTGTACATTACTTGTTTTTGCACTTCATTATTCCCTGAGATGTTAACTTTGAAGTTTTAAAAGCATTTAGTTCTACAGCTGCAATCCTTAACACCTCTTCAGTCTTCTATACATCACTTTGTCATTCTCCTTTACGTGCTCAGCTGACCTGGTGCAGGGGAAAAACCCTTCCCACTCACTTCATCAGGAGTACCAACTCCTGAAACACCAAAACCTGGTTTCAAAAGATGTAGCACTATTAGAAAAGGGCTTCTAAAAGACCAAACAATAAATAAGCAGCTGTTTCCCCTGGACAACTTTGCAGGGTAAGAAGAAGGTTGTCGTGGGTTAAGGCTGGGCCAGCTGCTAGATGAATTACAGATGCTCTCTATTAGCCCTCTCCTTTCCCAAAGGAGAAGAGAAAGGGAATAAGAGAGAGAGACTTATGGATTGGAAGAGAAAACTAAAACTGCTTTAATGAGAATAATAACAATAAAATGGAATATATACAGACAAAACCAATAGGGAACCCAAGCCTCCTGATGGCAATCACATCACCATCACCACTGATGCTGTGGACAGATGCCGAGGAAGGCCCAGACTGGACTCAGCGGCAGACAGGAGCTGGATTCAGGAGCTGGATTCTGGAACTGGTTTCAGAAATGCACAGACTGGGATCGAAGGTAGAATGGACAGAATCCTCCCTGGATGCTGACCATTGAAGAAGAGAGCTTGACCCTTGTGATCCCTCAGCTTTATACCGAATATGATGTCTATGGGATGGAACACCTTGTTGGTCAGTGTAGGGTCACCTCTCCTGTCCGCTCCTCCTCACAGGTGCAGCCTCTCACTTACTGCACCCCCACCGTGGGACACAGGATTTAGCAGTGACCTTGGTCTGCACAGCAGAAAGAATAAGCCAGAGCCTTTCTGCACACCAGTCCCTGGTAGTGACTGTGAACATCAAGTGTTATCACTGCTAGAAGCAGACACTGTCTGCTTCAGAAAATGCCGTCACTGAGCAGAGACTGAGCTGAAAAGTAAAATCACTGAACAGAACTAGTTCTGTTCTAACTCAAACCAGGACCCAGTTCATCAGAGAACTCTGCACTGGTGGGGACTTTAGGGGACTTGACTTCATTGTTCACTCTCAGAAGGGGCCAAATGCTCCCCATTGATTCTTTTCCCTTTTGCCATCTCCTGTCTACCTCGAGCTCTTTGGGACATTCTTCTGGTGAATGCTCTCATCCACACATCAGCTGGGTTAATCTACAAGCTGCTCTAGATATCTACAGCAATCCAAGTCAATTAGAATACAGAAATGTTTAATTGAATTCTCCTTTTTGTCCCCTGATGATAGGCAGCACATGGTACCTGCAGATGGATGGCAGATAAACAGCCATTTAAACCTGCAAGCACAAGTGGAAGTTTGCTTTCATTCATTTTCTGTCTCTCACTCAGATACACCAAAACATTTATTAATCCTCCTCCAAACCATATGCCATATGTCTAATGAGTGGTTGGTTAAGTTAATCACGTAAAACTAAGCAAGTAGAGCAAAAAACCTACTGTGGAGTAGGTGAAAAAGCTCATACTGTAGATCTGAGTTTCTTAAATAAATGAAGGAGATGAAGAATATCCAGGGTCAGGCCCTCCAGAAAGATCAAATAAATATTGAGTAAGCTAAAGTTTTTCTGGGTACTTGAGGTGCTGGCTGGAACATCTTCACAGTTTTTGTGAAGGCTCATGCTGCAAGTACTGCTGGCCCTGCTTTGTAAGGCTTAGGAATTACTCTCAAGGCTTAGCAGATATGTTTATACCAGACTGGTTTATACCCATGATTGCTTTAGGCTGTAAGGAACCAGTGGGAAATTGAACTCCGAGGTTCCCCAGGCTCACCTGTGAGGTACCTGAATTACTGAATGAACCCACACTTGAGTCTTCCACACATCTTTTATTGAAGAAGTGACATGACTGCTCGCAAACCGTGACAACAGAATATTTGCAGGAAATGTTGGAGGAGCTTGGCCTTTTTTCACCATTTTACCAGTTTTACCAGGTTGTGGTATATGTTATGATCTTGCTGGGGCAGCAAATGCTGACTGTCAAAAATGAGTATTGTCAAATTCTGTACAAATTTCAGTGTGTCGTTCAGCGCCAAGTTATAACTTGCAACAGCTTTTTTATTCTCTAGAAATTAGCCTGCAATGCTTGCCAAACTAGAGCAGTTTTGTGGCTTGTACAAACAGGACTAGGATGACACCATCAAATTCATTTCACTTGAGCCCTAATTTGACCCAAAGATTTGATTTCCAGCTTCCATAAATTCAATATACTACTAACCCACTCCTCCAGCTAGGCCCTTGAGTCCTTTCCTCACTGGAAATTATGCTCCTATTTAATTATAAATATTTATAAAACCTCTATGATCTTTAAAAATGTGACAACTATCTTGGTGTTTATAATTGTTATAAAAAATATCCCAAACCCACTAATTGAATGAATCTTTCAAATGTGAGTAATTTTTTATTTGAATTCTACATCCTTATGTATTATGTAACAATTAGTAATGATGTGATGGATAATTTTTTTGGAACAGTTCCTGATTCCATTACTCAACTACTCGATCGACCAGTAATTATGAATCATATCTTTAATTAGCTGCCGCTCTTCAGAAACATATGAAAGCCAAGGGCATAAAGTAATTGGCATAAAAGTTTTCCTAATTAATTTATCTGTCCATGTGAGTAACCGGGACTGGAGTCAGGGGAACATTTATAACTCCAGGAAGGCCAGCCCTAAAACCCAATGTCAAATGAGATTTATATTTCTGAATTATAAAAAGAACAACAACAAGCCGCAAAATTACATTATCCCCAACTCCAACAATGCAGCCCATAATGCGTTGTTCAGAGATGAGCAAAAACTTCTTATTGATCCAATTCATTTTCATCGTATCCTCTAGTGGGTCTTTCAAATCTCTCTGGCTATTTCCCTCATTCCACATAGTAACAGTAATCAAGCACATTAAGCAATTCATTAAACAACAGCTCCACTGACCACAGGGAGTATTACAGCTAACATTCATTATGCAACTAGCAACTTTATTTAAGCAGAGGAGAGCTCGGGAATACAAGACTCAACTCTTTGTCTTTCAGGAGGAGCCTGTGGCCCACCTAGGCAGCACTGTATCTGCTTTTCACAAGCCGTAAAACCTTTAGGCTGTCTGGCACAGACAGTGCCTTTTTCAAGGAGCCGCCTGGGAGAGAAGACAAAACGGAGTGTGTGCTGGTTTAATTCTCAGCCTGCCAAAGATTAAGTTAAAAACTGAGCTCATTGTTAAGTACAGGTTGTTAAGATTTATGCCTGATATAAAACTAAAACCTTACAGTATTGATATTTAGGTCCTATATTTTTCATCTGATTTCAGGAGACCAAAAGTTGTAAAGCATCCAGGTTTGTTCATTTGAATATCCTGGCTTGCCTGGCACTTTGCAGTAAAAATGATATATATTGTCCTTCATAATAACAGAGGAAAGGCTAAAACAACAATGCAAAAAAAAGCCTTTCTACAAACAATGATTAAAAAAGTGTTAGAAAAGTTTCACTAACATTTGGCCAACGCGCATGTATGGTTTTTCTGCCCTAATTAACGAAGTATCTAAGCTTCCTGTTTGTTGCAAAGTCCCTGAAAAGCAGATGATAATACTTACGAGCAAATATGCTGCTATTCTCCTGCTTGCTTATTTATTTATTTCTTTGTAAAAGTCAGACCATATTATAGAAAGGAGGAGACAAAATTGGGCAGTATTACTCTGGATCACTGCTTGTATAAAGATTCCTACCGAAATCCAAGCAATTTTCTTAGAAGTTGGCACTCCTAATGCTTCAAACCAATGTTTAAGTAGCTATTTCCACAGCCTAATCAGTGATTCCATGGAATTAATATGTATGCACAAGGCTAAAACATCTCACCTTCCTTTTCCATAGTGTTATTATCTTATATTACGCCTATGAAAGCATAACCAAGTTTGGCACTGTTACTATTAAACCATACAATGCTTGAAATGACTTGGCTTCTTGTAGGGTGTAACTTAGCATAACTCCCTTGACTTCAGAGGAACTGGATAAACCGAGAAGCTGATTCATTTTGTCATGGCCCTGTTCTGGCTTTAAAAGCCTCCACTACAGCATTTCATGTTATTTCCTATTGCTGGTACAGAAATTATTAAGAGTACTAAAAAAAATTAATAGCATTACGGATTACTGACGCTTATAACTGGAGGGTAGAGTCAACCCTCCTATCTGAGAATACATTTCTGGGGTGTTTGATTACTTCAAACATGATGATTAGACCTTCAAACCAACTCCTCCAAATTGTTTTCCTGCTAGGACATCAGCTTTCTTTTTTAAACCTTGTATCTCACTGGCAAAATACCAAGTTCACTCTTTCTACCTCATATATATTGATTAAACATTTGAGATGGTGCCATCAGTAAATAATAAAAAAAAAAAAAAAAATCCCCATTTTACTCAGTATTCTGTAGCAGCAAGTACAAAACCAGAGCAAGTGCCAAATCTGAGAGAGTGGTGCAGTGCGATGCCCTGTGGAAACCTGGGCTCAAGGCTGACTTCAGCCTTGCTCTCTGGGCTGTCATGGCCAGAAATGTAGGAAGAAATAGGAGCATCCTTGCCAGAAATGTGATGTTTGTCCCCCTCTGGATGGACCTATCCCTGGGGGGCAGGAGCCTCCCACTGAGGAGAAACCAAGGCCTAATGCCCTACAATAAGGAAGATGAAGCTTGACAAGGGATGGGGCTTAATCCCAGAAGCTAGCTGGAGAGGTTGTTTGAACCTTCTTTACCTGCTTGCAGGAGAGAGTGTCAAGAGGAAGATAGGTGGTGCACAAAAACGCAGGTATGAAAATGAGCTCCAGCAAGTGCTGTGGGCTGATGGGAGAGCACCAAAACTCAAATATGGCCCATCAAGCCCTGCCTCCTCCCATGCCCTGCTGCTCACAAACACTGCTGTTCATAAGAAACCATCAGAAAATAAGACATTTATCTCTCTCAGACATCTTGTCAGTCTTGTGAGCCGGATGTGTTTGGTTGTATGACTAAATATTTTGGGATAACATGAACCCTGGGTCCACGTTTCTGGCCAGGGAATTCAGAGCCCTTACAATAGCCGAAGCTCTAACATTGTTATGAGATTTAAAGGGCAAAGAGGGTCTTGTGTTCTTTCACGACACAGAGCCTGCGATTTCAACTCTGTCAAACTACCCTTGGAAAACTGAGCTAGTGACTTATTTTATTAGCAACAGAAAGGGTTACAAAAAGTGTGCCTAACATATACTGTTGACTGCTTGTATTTTCTGTACTTGGTTCTGATACCGGCATATAAATGCATTTGTACTAAAGCAGAGAGTTTATTATATATGCTGAATGGCACTGAAATATCAGTTGTATCCCTCCTGTAAAAACAAGGGCCATAACTCATGACAGGTGCAGCCTCCCGATGCAGGAGGAAACCAGCCTCTATTGGTTTCAGGGCTAGGACCAGGAAGACACAGATAATTTTGTTAATTCCCTCCATTATATTATTATATTATTATATTCTTACCTGCAGTGTGAGACAGCTTGTCATGGAATCATTAGAGTAAAAATGCATGTTTAATGTGTGCTGCAGCTCTAACACGTTTCAAACATTATGCCTGTACTCTGGGAGAACACAGAGTGTTTGTTTTAATTGTGTTTATTTCTGGTATCTGGAATGTTTGAAGACCATCTTTTTAAGTCGGGAACTTTTAAAAAACTTCATCATCCTAACATCTGGCCATGGAGGGTGTTATTACATGCTTTCATGACAAAAGACCACTGAGCACTGCCACGAGCCCAGGAACAAATTTGCCTGGTTCCGTCTTTCCTCTCTAGTTCCT
>NW_010388843.1:5782-6555 GCF_000710305.1 Buceros rhinoceros silvestris | reverse complement strand
CCTGCTGAGTTCAGTCCCCCAGATGGGGACTACTTAGTTGTTACTAGATAGTAACAACTGCTGTAGCAATGGAGGAGAGTTGATGCTTCATTTACTAATACTACAAGACCTCTGGGGAACTTTTTCTGCACTCCTCTACGAACTTGATTACACCTCCAAGAATTGGGATAATACTGTAATTCTTGCTTTATAGGTGAGATGAGGCACAGAAAGGGATTTTACTGATCCAGAATTCCCATACGGCAAATGTAACAGTGCAAGGATGAAAACCAGGGTCACCAAAGCTCCAGGTAAATTAATCAGTGGACCAGTGGGCATTTAATAGCCTTCAAATTGTCTTTTTTTTTCTTTTTTTCTTATTCTGTTTTCCCACCACTTTTAATTACCTCCTTGATTTCAAAGAGCTCGCAATACCTCTTGGAAAACCTTGAAAAGCATTCATTTTTAGAAACAATTCTGCTGATATGTAGTTTACCTTAGATAGCTTTCTTCCTTTATTATTATGCAAATGCAAGAGAATAAGTGTACTTCTGAAGAATTGCCCTGCTAATACTGCTTATTTGTGTCTGAAGCCATTCTCATCTTGCCTTTATAAACACAAGCAGCAAGTACAGAACTTGCAGGACTACGAATCAAGCTCACATTTTCCTTAAATATTTTACCAAAGTGCCTTCGGAGCAATGAGAGTTTGCAGTTCTACCTTATCTGAGGCTTGGATTTTATTTTCACTAGTTTTTATAAAAATGTCCTCTATAAAAAAAGGTTTGGGTCCA
>NW_010388843.1:0-5691 GCF_000710305.1 Buceros rhinoceros silvestris | reverse complement strand
CTCTTTCCTGGTATGACAGATAGGATCAACTGAGCTGGTTTAAATGACAGTCTCCACAGGAGGACAGAAAGGAAAGGAGACTTGCCATTACTTGCAATCCATCAAAACACAAGTCTGACTTTATTAAGATCTTCATGGTGTTCAACACAACATTCACAAAAGCTATCCAACAAAACACAGTCTAAATCATCATGCAGTGAGTACAAACTGGTTGAAGACTTCTGTTTCAAGCATGGTCACCAGGGTCTTTCTTCCAGGAGAAGATGCAGGTCACCGGAGTCTTTCTTCCAGGAGAAGCTGGGTCTTGCAACATGTGGCGTGGAGACCATGCAAGGCTTGAATGGAGGCTGGTCTCTTCATCATGCCCATGATGAAGGAGAATGTAAAAGTAAGAAGGGACATGAGCATGGGAGGTGTAGCAAATGTTGGACAGAACAAAGTTAAGGAAGATACTAGAAATTGCCTGCTCGCTTCTACACCCATCTTCTCCCTCCTTTAGGGCTTCTTCCCTCTAGCTTCCTCTGAATTGCTCTTCAGCCCTTTCCTGTCTGCTCTCCCAAACACAGCTGGTTAATAGAAATTAGCCATGCACATACAGTGGCGTGATCTAGATTGCCCTGGTTGCATTCCAGTGCAAGGGCTGAGATAGCAAATCTCTCAGTGTTCCTATGGTGTTTCCAAGCCATCATTATATTCACCCTGATGACATGATCCATTTCAGCTCCCCTCTTCTTACTCTATCTTGTCCACAGAGATTAAACTCTCAAGCCAGAAACTGTCACTGTGTTCGTACAGGGACCAGTACAGCAGGGTCTTGTGCTTGGCTGATCTCCAGGTACAAGTGCATAAATCAAATTAATAATAATGTATAGTTCAACTATGGTTGATATGCACATAGGCAGGATAATCTACATTTTTTCTCAGCATTTAAAAATGCTTAAACCTGTGCCAACTATAAACAATTTAATTGTCAGGCTCCACACCACTAAGTCTCCCTCACAAGCTCTCAGATCTTCAAAGGCACTTAGTTGCCCAATTGCCCTTCCATTTCACCAAATACATTTGAGGAATTCAAGCTAAATTTCCAGGATCTACAGTATATATCCAAGATCCAATATCTACATCGCATCTAGATTCTACCTGAACTCTTTCGCTGACATGCCGGATTTTGCACTTGTGTCAGACTTCCAGCTGTGGATTTGCAAGTGAAATGAAAGGACAATTGGGCAACTAAGTGCATCTGAAGATCTGAGAGCTTGTGAGGGAGACTTAGTGGTGTGGAGCCTGACAATGAAGTGTAGTTATCCCACAGTACTGAAGCCAAGTTAAGTATTTTTTCTGGATAATTTTTCTGGATTTTTTTTTTTTTGGATGGAAGGGAACTTAGGCTCTTGTCCCACAGATGTGGCCCCTATTCAGTCTCAAGTCACATGTCTAAATCATTAGCAGCTCAATGTGTGAATCAGTGGATTAGGACATTTTCTTCTTTCTAGTGGTATTTGGGGCCTTGTTGAGTATGGTTGCAAGGTGCTATCAGAGAAGATGCTAAGTTAGACCCTGTGCACAGAAAACTGGCATGGAGATCATGGTGAAATCCTCCATCTGATACATTAAACTCCACCGTGGCAAGTAACATCTGCGCCTTATAGACTACCTTTTAAATTTAAGGTCTCTACCATCTTTCGGTAAAATGTGAATTATAACCACCTAGAAATAAAACATTTTGCAACTTTAATTTTAAACCCACCACAGCAATCTTATTTCTATCTACTAAGATGCTACATTTGCCTTGTACCTATTGGAAAAGAAGATCCAAACGGATGAAAATTATAGGAAGAGACTGACTTAATTCAGTTAAAATAATAGTTTATTGTCACAATTTATTTAGTCCTCTGCAACACTTTATTAGTAACAAGTATACCTCATAGAGTGTTCTATATTCTCCCATAGTATAAAAACACGAAAACACATTGTAAATATGTCATCACTGAAATGCAAATACATAATGGCAGCTTATATCTCCTTTTTCTTTACCCCATTAAAAAAGGCTTAATAAGTGTAAATATGATTTTGATAATTTCCCTTATACTTCTATTTAAATTTACTGAAGTGTATTGTATTGGTACTTTTTACTCTCTGTTTGAAAAACACCAGAGCAAAAGAATCACTTACTGTAGCACTGTATTTCTGTATTGCCCAATATTAATATATAACTTCTGCGCATTTCTTTATGCTGAACTGACAAACACTCCCACAAATCAACCCAGACAGTTCGATATAAATAACCTGATACAGAACTCTTCCTAATTAGAAAGCCATTTGTTGTTTTCTGTAAAGCTATGTAATTAAAGTATTATCGCTGCACGAAAGCTTGGAAAGTTTTAGAGTTTTTAAAAAGCTTTACCAATTGACTCTAGGAATAATTTCATCCTGACTACAGCAGGAGCAGTGTGCAAAGAGAGATTAGATGCCCCAAAACCTTCTTGTCTGAGGCCATCCTGGACACTTATCCAGGAGCTCAGTGCACTCGCAGATTTATGCTGTTTCGAGGGTTCCTGCTCAGCACAGTGTAGGAGACAGCAGTGCTGAATTTCCTGCACCCCTGGCTCTCCTCTGGAAAGCTGGAGCAGAGCAGAGGACAGATTCAATGGCGCTCTCATCCAAGTTGTTTGAACCCAGCCCTGGCACTGAGATTCAATGCTAAACATCTACGTAATAAAGAAAATAATCCGGGTGAGACACATGCCCAGTGCTGCGATTCAACAAAGATTTCCTCTCTGAAAGCTTTACTTCCCTTTGCAGACGCTCCACACATCATTATTTGGCACATGCTTTAGATCTTTAAAGTGTGTACGTGTCAGTTTTGCTTCTTTCACCTAGTTCTTATTCTTCCCCTGCCCTTACACTTCCCCCGGCCACCCTTGTCCCCCTCCCACCCATATCCACCATCTCCTCCTCCCCCCACCTCTGGCATTACAGAACCACTGCCTCAAACTATATAAACCCCTTGGCCTCAAACCAGAGAAGACCTAAATGCAGGAAAGTAAGGATAAATTAAAGTGACAGGGTCTCAGCAGTGGAAATTAGTGCAACTCTTCTAATTGCATGTCTAGCCTGAATGATGGGATACTTAATTCTTACACATCCCAGACAATTGCTTTATACTAACATGAGCTCTGGGAAAAAGGCAGATTCCAGAGACATATGGAGCAGTAGATGGAGTGGAAAAATAAATCAGTTGTCCCAGCCACAGTGGAAAAAATGCTTTATCTGCATTGTTAATATAAGGTGTTGCCACCATTAAACAAAACTGATAATGTCTCCTTCACCCATTCTTGCTATAAAAATAGAACATTAAATAATTAAGTGGCAAAGTGGGCTTTAAGCTCTATTTATTGTTACTTGAACAAGAAATGAGCTGTGGGTGAGGAGGTTACATTCCTCTAGTTAGTGGACACGGTCCTAAATACAGGATCCCGAGAGACATAGTCGGGGGAGCAGAATGCTCTACTCCACTTCTATAAGGACTGCTAATAAAAGGCTTCAAAACTAGCATGGGTTCTTATATCTATTTAACCTTTTGCCCCAAGAAGCAAAGAGCATCTGGTTAAGTGGAGAGTAAAAGCACAGCGACTTTTCATTATCAAGGCTTAGAGCCAGACTATGTGGAAGCCTGAGCTGCCAAGCCTGGGTTAAATGCTTGTTGCCTTCACTGCCTGAGGCCATCTAGCGTGTTTAGAAATGATTAAGTACTGCAGCCTAGAAAGGACCTGTCCTGAGCGTTCATCTCTGACTTCCAGCAGAAAAGAGAGCCTGGCAATGACAGAGGCAGATGGATGAGTCTCATTAGTATGGCGAAGCAGCGAACCAGACTGCCTTCACAGAGCTGTCCGAAAAAAAGAGAGCAAATTAAAATAGGAGCTGAGAAAACCAATGAGCAATTGTTTTAACTCTCTGATACCTGGATTCATCTCCAGTAGGTTAGGCAGCGGGCTGTCCTTCCCAGCAACCTCTGATCCATAAGCAGGTGAAGAGTGCTTGGTAGGCATAGAAATTTCCACCTGTCCATGTTTTTTTGGCGAGCTTTGGAAAAACGTAGGATGCTGATACATATCATACCTCACACACACATAACTGGAATACTCTGTAGCATGACAAGAGCAAACTAAAGCATCCTGCTCTTACAGTGTTCTATTCATGCTTAAATCATTATCAAAACCCAGAAAGCATGATAATTAGGTTATGCAGAGAATTACGGCATGCAACAGCATGGCAACGTCAAACCTCTTACATAAATGAATATTACACCCACAGGAATGATGTAGCCATGCAGTAATGAGGCTTAGTGCCACTCTGAAGAAGAACAACTTGCTGACCAGGGCATTTTCTGAAACACCCTTGTAGTGCTTCTAGCACTGAAGTGCCAGAAGCCCCAGCACAAGGGTTTGGCAACTCAGTGGCATCAGACACCATCCTGGAAGTCTTCATAGCGTGATGGACTGGCAAACCTGCAGCTATTTTGAATGAAATGTTCTGCAAGACTGGTGGGAAATTATATCAATTTATTACCTGCTTTGATTTGTTTGAGTTGATTCAGACACCATCTAACCATGAGACAAGAAAGAAAAAGTATTTGAATAATTCAGAGTGCAAATTGCTGTGTGCAAGGGCAGCCATTTTGCTTTGTCGTTTCATACAAGATGAATAGTCTAGCACAGTAGAAATGTACCTAATGCCCTTCATTTTTCTTTTGATGAGCTAAGCAGGATCAGAAACCACAATTTAAATGAAGAACTTTGAAAGCAGTCAGAGATCTAGGACCTTCTCATTGTAAAAGAGGCAGTAGAACTGCCCCAACAAAAATAACACTGTAACAGATCTTTAAAAAATTGGGAATTGTTATAAATAAAACTGTATGTTACAGAATACTCAGGAGTATATTGGAGGAGGTGTTGACAAAAAAGTTTCATTTTCCACTACAATTCTCTGCTGTCAGTGAGAGAATGGATGAAGTCACATAAGCAAAGGAATTTCATGGAGGTTTTGTTTCTCATGGAGTCATAGAAAAAGTCTTCCATAACTGCTGTAGAAAGCAGAATTCTTGGGCACTCTTTAATGTCTCTGAAGTCTACAAGGACATGATTTGCAGACGTGTTAACATCTCTGTGCAATCCCACTTCTTGTTTCCTTCTCATTACTCCTGGCTTGCAATACTTCCATGTTTGCTCATAGTCTTCATTCCATTGTTGCCGTTGTGTCCAGGACAGTTTGGAAATACTGAAGTTAATTTTTTTTTTTTAAATAAAGATATTAATTTTTTTTTTTAATTTTACTTTCTCTATTCAAAATGAGTGAGACGTCAGCACTCAAGGGGCATTAGCAGCCTAAATGTTTCTGAGGAGGGGAAACAAAATTAAAACCCAACTGGTAGCCACAGAAAAGGATTTATGTATTTAAAGGACATTTGAGCTTACATGGCTGAAAAATCTCAGTTGAGATATCACATAAGGCATTACAACAAGGATTGGGAAACTGTGGGAGCTGCCGCCTCCTCCCCAGTTCATAAGTTATTTAGCATTCAAAGCAGGAAAGATGACCTGACAGACCACCTTTGCCATCCCTTTATTTTCATCCACCACTTTCTCCTCTGTGCTCTCTCCTACCTGCCAGTGCCAGGGAGCTGACCTCTAT
>NW_010388842.1:0-15143 GCF_000710305.1 Buceros rhinoceros silvestris | reverse complement strand
TAATTTTAATATGTATAAGATAATAATTTTATCTTCTAATTAAAGAAGAATTGGAGTAGTTGATAATTGTAGTGCAGAAACTGCTGCTGAGTACTCTGTAAGCTACTGCGATATGATTGCCGTTCCATAATGATGGGTTAGCACAATGCCTCTAATACGTCAGTGTAAAAGTCAGTTCTAAAAGGAAGGGTTTTCTTATGAATTAGCTAGAAATTCCAAGTACATATTCTTATCGAAGTTTTGTTACAAATATATTGGAGAACTAAGGTAAGCCTGTTAAGTACAGCCTATCTTTTTTCTCTTACAATTCTTAAAATTTTTACTCATATGATATTTTAAGAGAAAAAATAAAAATCCCCAGAAAGTATTAATTTTACTGTAAAGGGTTTTTTCTGAATCAAAAAATTGTATCTTCAGAAGAAATCAGAATTTTTTGAATACAATTCTGAAGAGGGTGTCACTACATATATTGGCTGGCATTTTTGATAACAAATTTAGATACTACCAAAAAGTTGATTGCTAACGAGCAATCATTAAGCATTCTTAAAATTTCAGATGTCCCTTAAAACGTGCTCAGTAATGAACACAAAAATCCCACCAATCATTATTGTAAAGCTATTTCTGTATTCTTAATTGGAATATCTGCCTCTTCCCTTTTTGTTCTTTTCACTGTGTTTTTCTGTCTCATGTTTGACTTTCGTTCACAATTTTCTCACGCAGAAAAGAAACATAGTAATGTATCAGTTGGATCTGGGATTAATTGGTATGGGAAGCTTCATTCAACGTGATTATAAAAACACAATTTTAAGATTTCAAGTGTTCCCATAAGTGGTTCCTCTTGAAATAGTAAGATTTTAGAGGCATGCAAGAAGATTATTTCTTTCACATTTCCTCAACCTAGGTATCATTTTTTATTGCAGGCCCTGGAAAGAAATATGATGTAAGAAATCATGTCTGCTACTTGAAGGCAGTGAACATGCCTTCCAGAATAAGTTTAGATATTGGTAAGTCCCAGGATCACCACAATCTGTCACACTTTGGTCCCTTTTAACTGAAGGTGTTCTCACTTAAGACACACAGTACCGTCTGTTCTTGGCTTATATCTCCTCCATATGCATATGAATGCACACATATGTTGTAGATTTATGTGTACCAATACACACAGATGTATAGACATGGATATGAACCTGGGCCTGCATTTTGCAAACAAAATTAAATTTGGGATTAATGTAAGACATTCAGGTCCCATGCCCAAAACCAAACATCCATCTGTATTTAATGTAAGGTAAAGTGTTTAATCACAATAAAGTTTCTCCTTGTAATAACTAGGTAATAATCAAATTGTTAAGAAAGTTATGAAGCAGAACATGAGAAAGTGGTATCCTGCTATGTTTATCTTTTCTGCTAAGAGACATGAAAAATCATCTTCGCAAGTAACAGTGTTGGCTTTTTTATCTTCTATTGATACAAGTCATATCAATATAAATATCCCCAAATTCTTCTCTTGTTGAGATAGTTGGTGATGAAATTCCATGAGCTAAACTGAAGAAGTACTGCTTCTTGCCTTGCTCTGCCTTCTTTTCAGTTTCTTTTACTGAGTGGGTGGAATTAATGAACAGCATAAGTATGATGACTGAAAGTAGAGAAGTACTTGAGAAAGGGTGATCACATGAGACAAGAAATCTTAACACTCAGCATTAACTGAAAAGGATGAAAAATAGTTTATAATCCCTGGGTTTTTTTTCAGCTCAGTAGTGCTTCTATTTTGATACAGTTCTGCCTGTCAAAAAAATTATCTGACCGGGATCAAAACTCAAAAACACGGTGTACCAGCACTTCAGAGATCAGAGCTAAGTCAGTAGGATTTTGCTACCAGCTATTAAAGATGGCAAAATGGAGAGAAGCAAAAGAGTAAAAGCTGATCTTTCTCACATGAAATCAATAAGAAATTTGCCACTGACTTCAAAAGAAGCAGCACGGCAAAAATACACAGAGAGAACACTCAGAAGAGTATTTAGAAGGAAGAAGAAAGAAAAGAACAAGGAAGGATATTTAGGGAGAAAGAAAAATGGTTTGAGAAAAGGTAAAAATGCAAAAGGTTAGAAAATAGGGGAAAGGAGCCTTGAATTAGAAAGTTTTCACAGATTCTTAAAGTACCTCCTTACCATGTTTCAAACATTATTTTCATCTCAGAAAAACAATTCTTTAAATCTGATCTCGTGTTTGTAGAACTTTCCTTCAGTCATTTTATCTAGACTACTTCCTTGGCCCAGACTCTACACAAGCTGGTCCACAGAACTAAGGATTACCTCACTTCCTCCACAGCTGCCCAATGAGCGTTGGGGGTTTTTTTGTTTTTTGTTCTTTGTTTTGTTTTGTTTTTTAAATGTTGTATAAAATAGAGTGAAAAGTAAGCTACATTAATTCTACCTGGAAAACCCTCAAAAAGGAAGTGAACAGCCACTTCCTAAAGCAAATAAAACAGGTGATTTTTTAATGTGTGTGTACACATGCATGCATTCATATGAATGATACGAATCTTTGTGTATTTTATTAGATTTACATTTGATGCAATAGAAGAGTGAGCTCGTTGTATGTATGCTGAGGTCAGGTTGCAATCACATTTAACACAAAGAGAACTTGTAGAAACTTTGGGAGATCTGGGGCTGTTTCCCCAGTGCTTTCAGGCTGCAGGCTTTGTAGCAGGCTTCTGTAATATTGGATGTGTAATATTCCATTAATCAGTGTATTCTCTTCCCTAGTCTTACTTACATGTCTTTCAACATGATTGAAGTCATAGGAAAAACAAGTAAAAAGGAAAACATAGTCTGGGGCTATTTTGGAAAAGTAATTTCACTCAGCTTATATCTTGTAACTGCTAGGACTCCAAACTGAGTTTATTGATTAGATTACTCTATACATTCAATGGAGAAGGGAGGTTACCTTCAGAGAGATTTGGTGCATCTCTTTCAGGATTGTGACATTCCTTTCTCTAGATTTTTTCTTGAGGGACACTGCCTCTGGTGAGGATTCTTATTCCTCATTAGCAACCTAGTGAACCTTAATGATTTGTTTAGAATGAACCAATTATCCTAAGATTAGAGTCAGATGACAGAATACTTCATGATACTTATCAATGTTAAATCTATATTAAAATTATATATAATTCTTGAAAGCTCAGTTAAAGATAACGTCACTACAAAAAAAAATATTATTTCAAACCTGAGCAAATTCCTATATATTATTGATACATGTTTAAAAATCAACTTATTTATTCTTGCAGCTGGGAGGAATAATCATACAATATAATACAAAATATACATACATGACATTGAAGTATTTCTAAATGTAGGAAGCTATTTATCCTTAATAATTTGGTTACATTAGTAAATGAAAATAAGATTAATAAATGTCTGTTTCTGATTCTATGAGTAGTTGTGCATCACCTAAAACCCCTCAGCATTCAATAAGCATTGTATTCCATTAAAAAAATTAATATATGGACGTGTGGGGTTTTTTCTGAGTGCATGTATGATTTTCTTTCCTCTGTGCATTATTTATTATCTGAAAAGTGAGATAAGTTGGCTCAGAAGAAACTCATCATAAAGTGTCAACATACCAGGTAACAAATCAATGGTTGTTTAAATGACTATGCTTTCCAAAGGAAAATATATTTCAGTTTGCGGCCCTAAATTCATTATGCCTCAGTGTATACTGAGTGAAAACCACTATCTCCATCATTAATGTGTTTATAAAAGGCTCTTGTTGTCAACACCAAAGAGTCAGTTGCTTGCTTGCTATTTTATGTTCTCTTTGATGTATTGTCAGACAGTAAAAGCTACGCACACAGCAGCTTTCAAAGACTTTGAATTAATTTTAAAATTTAAATAAATTTTTAAACAGGAACAAGCTTAACCACATTATTAATTTTTATGAAATACAGTGATACCTCAGTGAGAAGTTTAGATTAGTTCAGTAAAAAGTAAATTTTAAAAAGTCTTCATGCTTCATAGTGTCCAAAAATGAACTTTTATTATTTCTTTTTCACAGTGGTGATCTACATCTGAACTTTACCAGCCTTGCTGAGCTTCTGCATTACTTTAATCTTTGTTCTCTGAAGATTTCTACAATAGGGTTACAGCATTGGTGGATAAGGGAAGATCATCTGGAGTCGTCTACCTGGAATTGTGCAAAACATTTGACACTGTTCCACATTACACCCTTGTCTCTGAATTGGAGAGACATGGATCTGATGGCTGGACCAGTTGGGGTATAAGGAATTGGCTGGATGGTCATGCTCAAAGAGCGACAGTCAACAGCTCAATGTTCAAGTGGAGACCAGAGACGAGTGGCATTCCTCTGGAGTCAGTATGGGGACTGGTGCTATTTAACATTTTCGTTCGTGACACGGATGGTGTAATTGAGTGCACCCTCAGCAAGTTCGCCTATGACACCAAGGAGTGTGGTGTGGTCAGCATGCTTGAGGGAAGGGATGCCATCCAGAGGGACCTTGACAGGCTTGAGAGAAACTGACAGAAATGGGAACGCACACCAGAAAACACCCAGGTTCATGGGGACCCTGTATCGTTCCCCCTGCTCCCCACCCCCCATCAGGCTGAAGGCAGCAGCCTAAATGAAAGAAGTGAATGGAGGCAAGTTCACACTTGAGGTGGCAGGCAAACTCCCTCCTTGCCCACCTCGCCTTCCCAGGTGCCTCTGTACAACAGGTATGAGAATCTGAATGTGGAAGGCCACTCAGTGGAGGATGTGGATGACAGTCCATTTCCAACTGAAGTGTCTTCAAGGTCAGAAAGGCTTACTCACCATATCATGACCACCTCCACAAGGAAGAAGAGGTGGCTTTTAGTTGTAGGTGACACCCTTCTGAGGGGAACAGAGAGCCCAATATCCAGGGCAGACCCTTCTTATAGAGAAGTCTGCTGTACCCCTGTAGCCTCACCACCAGCAGAACACTGCCACACAAACCCGACACACTTTTTAAATTCAGAGATTATTTGGTAGAGAACTGTTATAATTGGAATCAGCCCCAGTTGAGTTTTCAAGCTGTCCAGAAAGGACAGTGATGTATTTCTTCAGCAGATGCATAGTCCTGTTCTATTTTTCTACTTCCTTCCTTCTTTTTTTATGTGGCGTTTTTCTCAGTACAATCTTTTATTGAAAGAGCACAGTTAATTTCTGCTGCATTGTTTAAAAGACCAAAGATATTATTCTAAAAAAATAATCAGAAAATGCTGTTTCCCAAACAAAACTGTCTTCTGCTGTGTAATAATTATTGTCATTTCCACAATTTCTGCTGTCTTTTTTTACAAATCATAATAATAGAATTATAAAGCAATCAGTGCTTGAAGTTATTATAAATTTTTCTTTGTAATTTTTTATTACTCTCTCTGAAAGTGATATAGGAATTGCTGGTGACTATAATTGGTTCTGCAATAGCAGAAGAGAGGGTATATAAAAACTCCTTTGTCTTTAAGAACAGATAAGACTTTATGTGTCAAGAAATCCCTCAGTGAGGATGTCCAGCATAGAGCTGAATCCCATTAGTTAAGAAAATGAGACTTGAAATTTGTCATCCAGGTTCTACATGACATTGCAGCCTCACATATTATTAAAAGTGTATTAAACACCGAGTCTCAGAATCATTTTGTCTGGAAGAGACCCTTAAAATAATCAAGTCCAACCTTAAACCTAGCAGTGCTAAGTCCACCCTAAACCATGTCTCTCAGCACATCTACACATATTTTAAATATTTCCAGGTGACTTTGCCCGCTCCCTGGGCAGCCTGTTCCAATGCTTCATAATCCTTTCAGTGAAGAAGCTTTTCCTAATATCCAATCTGAACCTCACCTGGCGCATCTTTAGGCCGTTTTCTCTTGTCCTGTCACTTGTCACATGAGAGAAGAGACCAACCCCCTTTCAGGTACTTATAGAGGGCAATAAGATCTCCCCTGACCCTCCTCTTCTCCAGGCCAAACAAGCCCAGTTCCCCTCAGCCACTCCTTGTAAGACCTGTTCTCTAGACCCTTCATCAGTTTTGTTGCCCTTCTCTGAACATGCTCCAGCATCTCAATGTCCTTCTTGGAGTGAAGGGCCCAAAACTGAACACAATACTCAAGGTGTGGCCTCACCAGCACCAAGTACAGGGGGACAATCACTCCCCTCCTCCTGCTGGTCACACTATTTCCGACACAAGCCGGGTGCCATTGGCCTTCTTGGCTGCTTGGGCACACTGCTGGCTCATGTTCAATTGGTTGTCGATCAGCACCCCCAGGCCCTTTTCTGTTGGGCAGCTTTCCAGCCACTCCTCCCCAAGCCTGTAACGCTGCAGCGGGTTGTTGTGGCCTAAGTACAGCACCTGGCACTTGGCCTTACTGAACCTCATACTATTGGCCTCAGCCCATTGATCCAGCCTGTCCAGATTCCTTTGCAGAGCCTTTCTACCCTCAAGCAGATAAACACATTCACCTAACTTGGCGTCTTCTGTGAACCTACTGAGGATGCACTCAATCCCCTCATCCAGACCATTGATAAAGATGTTGAAGAGGGCAGGCCCCAAAACTGAACCCTGCAGGACACCACTGGTGACTGGTCACCAGCTGGGTTTAACTCCATTCACCACCACTCTCTGGGCTCGGCCATCCAGCCAGTTTTTGATTCCAGTGAAGAGTACACTCATCCAAGCCACAGGCAGCCGGGAGAATGCTGTGGGAAACAGTGTCAAAAGCCTTACTAAAGCTGAGGTAAGCAACAGCCACAGCTCTTCCCTCATTCACTAAGTGGGTCACCTTGATATAGAAGAAGATCAGGTTAGTCAAACAGGACCTGCCTTTCATAAACCCATGCTGGCTGGGCCTGATCACCTGGTTGTCTTGTATATGCCGAGTGATGGCACTCAAGATGATTTGCCCCATGCTTTCCCTGGCACTGATGTCAGACTGGCAAGTCTGTAGTTCCCTGGGTCCTCCTTTCAGCCCTTCCTGAAGATGGGTGTCACATTGGCTAACCTGCAGTCAACTGATACCTCCCCCATTAGACAGGATTACTGGTACAATCATGGGATGTGACATGGTGAGCACTTCCACCAGCTCCCTCTGAATTCTTGGGTGGATCCCATCTGGCCCCATAGACTTGCGTACATCTAAGTGGTGCAGCAATTCACTTACTGTTTCCTCTTGGATTATGGGGGCTTGATGCTGTTCTCCATCTCTGCCCTCTGGTTCTAGAGGCTGAGCACTCAGTGAGTTGATCTTACCGTTAAAGACTGAGGCAAAGAAGGCATTCAGTACTTCAGCCTTTTCCTCATCCTGGGTGACTACGCTTCACCCTGCATCCAGCAAAGGATGGAGATTCTCCTTTTGTGGTTGATGTATTTATAGAAACATTTTCTGTTTTCCCTTATGGCAGTGGCCAGACTAAGCTCAAGCTGGGCTTTAGCCTTTCTAATCCTCTCCCTGCACAGCCTCACAAGAACCTTATAGTCTTCTTGAGTGGCCTGCCGCTTCTTTCATAGGCCAAAGACTTTCCTTTCCTTCCTGAGCTCCAGCCAGACCTGTCTATTCAGCCAGGCTGGTCTTCTACCCCACCAGCTTGTCTTACGGCTCACTGGAGCGGCCTGCTCCTGAGATTTGAGGATTTCCTTCTTGAGGATTGCCCAGACTTCAGGTAACCCTATGCTCTTCAGGACTGCCTCCCAAGGGACCCTGCCTACTAGTCTCCTAAAAAAGTCAAAGTCTGTCTTGTGGAAGTCCAAGGTGACGGTTCTACTGATCTCCCTCCTGACTGCTTCAAGAGTAGAAAAGTCTATTATGTCATGTCCACTCTGACCAAGACAGTCTCCAACTTTCATGTCACCCACAAGTCCTTCTCTGTTTGTGAACAGTAGGTCCAACAGGGAGTCTTCTCTGGTTAGTTCCCTCACCAGCTGTGTGAGGAAGTTGTCTTCCACACAGGAACCTCCTGGATTATTTCTTCACTGGTACGTTATATTACCAACAGACACCTGGTAAATTGAAGTCACCCACAAGAACAAGTGGGAGTGATCATGACGCTTATCCCAGGTGCTTGTAGAATAGTTCATCTATGTCTCCATTCTGGTTAGATACAGCAGACTCCCACTGTGATGCCTTGTTGGCCTTCCCTCTGATTTTAATCCATAAACATTCTACCCTTTCATCACCACTGTAGAGCTCTAGACAATCAACCCCTCCCTCCTTACATACAGGGCCACTCTCCCTTCTCTCCTTCCTGGTTTGTTTCTCCTGAAGAACTTGTAGCTGTCCAACACAGCACTCAGTTGTGCATGTCATCCCAGCATGTCTCCACAATAGCAACTATATCATAGTTTTCCTGATGCACAATGGCTTCCAGCTTCTCCTGTTTTACATTATATTAATAAACAGATCCGCGCTTATAAGAACCTGTTTTACATTATATTAATACACAGCTCCGAGTTTATAAGAAGGATGGGGACAGTCTTTTTAGCAGGGCCTGTTGTGTCAGGACATGTGGTAATGGTTTTATACAAAAAGAGGGAGATTTAGACTAGATATAAGGAAGAAATCTTTTACAATGAGGGTGGTGAAACACTGGCACAAGTTGCCCAGAGAGGTAGTAAAAGCCACATCCCTGGAAACATTCCAGTTTAGGTTGGACGGGGCTCTGGGCAACCTGATATATTTAAAGATATTCCTGCTCATAGCAAGGGGTTTGATCTAGATGGTCTTCGAAGGTCCCTTCCAAACCAATGTGTTCTATGTTTCTATGGTTCTCTGCTTCTTTTAAGAAGGATACAGACCTGCTTGAGGAGGTCTAGAGAAGGGCCATGAAGATGATCCGGGAGCTGTAGCTCTTCCTCTGTGAGGACAGACTGAGAGAGTTGGTGTTGTTAGCCTGGAGAAGAGAAGGCTCTGGGGAGACCTTATAGTAGCCTTCCAGTTCTTAAAGGAGGTCTACAAGAAACATGGCAAGGGACTCCTTATCTGGGAGTGTGTAGTGATAGGAAGAGAGTAACCATTTTAAACTGAAATAAGGTAGATTTAGATTAAATATTAGGGAGAAATTCTTTATTGTGAGGGTGGTGAGTTGCTGCAACAGGTTGCTCAGAGAAGCTGTGGATGCCCCCTCCCTGAAGGGTTCAAGGCTAGGTTGGATGAGGCTTTGACCAATCCAATCTAGTGGAAGGTTTACCTGCCCTTGGCAAGGGTGTTTGAACTAGGTGATTTTTATAGTACTTTCCAATCCAAACCATTCTATGATTCCATGGCTCTATGATTTTAAGATTTCTTTGGAAAGGACAAAAAGTTAAGAAAGAATTCTAAACAATTTTTAAGCCACACACTCTACAAACAATCAAGCAAAACCAGGTCCATTTCTCAGCAGATTTTAGAGTACCATAAACCTGTTTTATTATTCCCTCTAACGATATCAAAAAGAAGTATCATGAGAGAATTTTTTCCTCTATGGAAATTTTATTGCCTAAAATTATGCGTTAGCCCTCCAGGAATACCACACTGGCTGTAAAGTCATAATTAAATATGAATCATAACATAACCACTATTAGAAATAAATTCCTGGGATTTTTTTCATACATCAGTGTGTTACTCTGCCTCGTATTTTGTATCTCCCTAATCACAATGGGAATGAATGTAAAGATTTTTTGGCAATATTAAGGTAGTCAAAGCTGTTAAGCGGGGAGGTTGTCTCCTCTATGCAGGCTGAAGAGCAATAAATAGAACCGGGATTAACTATGATTGTACTGTTCCCCTAAAGTACTGCATGGCAGGTACTATTTCATTTGAAGCAGGTTAGCTCCTTTCCAGTTATCTTCCAACAGACTTTGTATTTTGGGCTAGTCATTTAACACTCATCAGTGCTGATTAATTTTGTTCACTACTTATCCTGTTCACATTACTGTAACTTTTTTCTGATCAAGAGGCAGGATGAAATATAAGCTTATTCTTTACTGAATGATAAAAAACCTTTTAACCTGGAACACTTAGTGCTCATGAAGTTCCTGAACTGACTTGTAGGGTTATTCTTATTCTTTCTTGCTCAGTTCAATCCATAGACCGAATGAAGATTGGCATGAGCTTATGGCATTATTTGTTGGGGCTTCCAATTCCAAAAATAATAAAAAAGTAAAAGATGGTTTTTTATTACTCTAATTGTTCAGAAGATTTGTATTACCAGACTGGGGAAAGTTTATCAATTTTTCAAAGAAAATACATTTGAAAGTTATGTATTGATTTTAGGGGAGGAAACAATTTTTTTTTTTTTTAATTTACTAGAAATACCTGTCTCCTTAGCTACAAAACCAATGATAATATTAAACCTATTTCACTTCAGTGAGATTACTTTGGGGATTCTTTTAACTATCCAATGGTGAACAATAATGTTTAGAATGTTCTTACATAGCTGTTAGGTAGAATCCATTAAATAACTTTAATTATAAGTTCTCAGGTAGCAGATATCTTTGCAGATATCTTTGCCCAAATGAATTTTGACATAATGGTCCTCTACCCTATGGCATATCTCCTGAAATATTGAAGGGTTTTTTCTTCCATTTGTTAGGTATAATGTTGTCATAAAGCTTTCCTGAAAAACTCTTCATCCCTGCTTGCTTGAGTTTTGACTTTGTTTATTTCTTCTCTCTGTGAATAACACGCCAAAATTAAAATCCTTATTATTTTGACAATCTTTGATCTGGGAGCTGCAATGACCTGATAAAACCCTCACATAAGTAAAAGAAAAGGAAAGGTATATTCTTAGACCAACATTAAAAGAGAAAAATAATTAGAGATTGTCTTCTTTTTCCTTCTTTTTCTGCAGACAATAATTTCTTAGTGTTTTGAAAATGTAGGTATTTCATACCTGACTTCTTAAAAAGCTCTCCTTAAAACTTTAGCTGTGTTCCTGGAGAATTCATCTTCAGTAAGAATTTTTGAATTTTTCAGGACAGAGCACAGAATATTCCTTTCAATTTCTGCTATTGACACCTGCAGGTAAGAATATCACTAAGTGGAGCAATGAGATTTTCTGCATTCAGAGCACTTTCTGGTAGGATAGGTCGTGGTGGCGGTGTTTGTGGAAATATATGAATTCAAATCAATAGAAAAAATATTGGACCTCAAATGGCCGCAGACACTGAACAGGTAGGTTTTTCATGATGGCAGTCTCCATGCAGAGGATAAAATCAGGAAACCCTGGGTGTGTTTGAACACGGATAGATAAAAAAGTGATAGAAATGAAGTGGTAACTTGTCTGTTTCACACAATGTAACAGGCATATGTTTAAATCACTGAATGACAATGTTTGCATCACTGAGGAGGGTTGTGCCCTCTTTGCAGGTTATGTGGTAGGAAAGGGTGGGGGCATTCAACTAGCTAGAGGTACATAGCCTGTTTTTTTCAGACCATCCTATCACTTATCCTACCTCATATGATACTAGAGAAAACCAGTTTTCTTCATCAAACCATTATAGCCATAGCAGACATAGATAGAGGAAGCAGGACTAAAGGGAACTAGGACGGTGACTGTAAATTGTCCTAGTCCTCTCAGTTAATCTACATTTGATGCATGTAATATAGTAACTAAACTTTCTGTTTAGTCAGTTAAGAGCTTTAGAAAGGAGAATCATATTAACAAAGAGACATCCCTATCACCAAAGGGATCCTTTCAGCACTGAAGCATCTACAAATGTAGAATACTTTCTTTTTCCTTTCTACCACAAGTTCTACCATTGTACAACGTAATGTCCAGTTCCATCTACTGCGAATTTGTAAGTTACAACAGCACAGGTCTCTCTGCAGATGAATAAGAGTTTCATGCTGAAATATGCATTGACAGAATTAGTAGACATGTTTCAGACCTCATGCCTGAATAGGAAGTGCTGGCTTGAACATGTCTATACTTATCAGAGAGAGACTAGCAGACGCAGTCAACCAAATGCAGAAGAACAGTTCAGAGGGAGCTGCAGAATGCTCGTTTTCATGCACATGTCTTGAACAATAGCTAGAGCTGCAACTCATTTGTAAAGAGGTGTTTTCCTAAAGGATTGGTTAATTTGCATGCAAGGGCTTTTCTCAGGGTACGTAAATGCATTGAACAAAAACTATGAAGGCAGCATATAAGGCCCAAAACAAGAAAGATAACATGATTCTTGGGGAAAAATGGTGCAAGTTGCAAGCAGAATACAGAAGAAAAAATTTAACATACAGAAGTGTGACTTTGAGAATGTGGAATTTCCACACCAAATCCTGGTAACCCTAGAGAGGTAGTAGAAACAAGACCTGAGACAGAAGTAGGAAAAAAATGCCAGGGGAAGGGGAAAAGGATTCTTTTCTACATCTTCACTGGAGGAAAACCTAAACAGCAAAGGCATCTCAGCTGTCCCAGTAAAGAGTCATATCAATAATATGTGCTGATCAAATAAGTAAATATTTGAGTTGAGGTAGCTCAGGAATTAAGCAGGAACTAGCTCAGGAATTTGTTGATCCAAGAGTACAGGAGTGGCAGATAATAACAGGGAAAGCATAAAGCTGGAAATATAATGCAAACCTTCTGGGCATTGGAGGAAAGGTTGTGAAAAACAAAACCACTTCAAATCTCAATGTGTCATTTTATAGGCCCTGGGCATTTTGTAAGGAATATGCAATGCTGTAGACTGCATTGAAGAGCATAGGTGAAGAGCAGATATACATTCACCTCTGCCAGCTGGTGTGGAACTTTTATTAACCCTTAGCAAAGGCATTATGCACAGCTGAAGGAGTGTAGGGGTAGCGTTTTAACCTACCAGAATTCATTTGTAGCTTTCCTCAGTAATTTAGGATGAACCAAAATGTGACTGCTGTTCTAAGATGTGGGGAAAAAAAATGTTCTCAGTTTTTCACCTGTCATATCAATAACTTCACTCATCAGATCTACATCAAAACCATGATGAAGAGAGCTATAGATGTCTCTTAGCAACACTGATCAGCAGCAGCATCGACTGGAGAAACAATGCTGTGAAAATAATGTACTTTAAAACTACTTACTATGAGGCTGAAGAAAAATGTGAACTGTTGATGAGCATCATCCTCATACAAGGTGAAAGACTTTGTGGTAGCTGATAAACAAAATCACCACCACTTCTGAACAGCAAAACAGTGCAAGACTTTATTGGATTGCACTGTAATACTGGGCTGTCCACAACAGGAAGATAGTGCAGTATGTCTACCAATTTTACAGAACACAAGGATGTTTCAATGAGGTGACTATCTAGAAGGTAAGCTAAAGTTACAAATACATCTCTGCTTGCAATTGTGAGCTGAGTTCTATTAGGCCAGGTAGAATCATTGAAGATCAAAGAAGTAAGCCTGAAAAAAAGATTGACTAAATGAACATATCCCCTGAAAGTAGCACACAGTGAATGAATTACCAAACAGTGGTGAGAAAGCCTTCCTGTAAAGGGAGTACCTGTTTTGATCAAAAAACTGCTTAAAACAACACTGAACGAAATCGCAGCCTGTTAGTAGTGACTGAGGACATGCTGACCAGTTTATTCAGGGAAGGGTGTCTGCTGTGATGTCAGTAATGATTTCAGGTGTATTTGGATAAATGTCCTTTCCCTTCACAGTAGTAGTTTTCCAAAGGACAGAGATAGTTGGATCCTGAGTGAAAAGACAAAAAAAAACCCCAAAAACAAAAAAACCAAACTATTGAACTATTGAATTTCGGTTATTCTTTAAAATATATATACTTTCTATGGTTTGGTTTGGTTTGGTTTGGTTTACAAATAATTCAAGCACACTCTCTTCTAAGAGAAATTATAGTAATTTTCACTTGAAAAAAGGAGCCGTTCTGCAAAGTTACACAAAATTGAGTATTGTCATCTGTTCTTAGAATCACTTGGCACATCAAATTACAAGCCTAGTTCCTAGAAACCAGGCGGGATTCAATTGACAAACACAGTTTGAGTGGTAGAGTATTTCCCCGTGTTTCCGACGCAGGAAGATACATACTTTGGAAAACAGAGAACACCACAAGAGGAAGCATGGATCCATGTCAGAAGATGACTACCATCCTGGAAAACTGACTCTCTCTGCTAAACATTTCCTACATAGTGCTAAATAATGTAAATTAAACTGCTGTCATACATAAATGTTTTCCTAATTTTAAACACCCAAAGTGGTATCTTTCAATCCAATTCAGAGTTCATAGCTGAAATTGAAAATATGCTGTGTTAATTTGATGATGCAAAAGGATAGTTACCACTAAATCTGTCACTTCAGATTCTTTATGTCCTAAACTGATTTCCAAACTATTACATTAGTGTAGCACTGCTCCCCTTTGCATCCTTGTATGCTGTACTTATACACCATCTGTGACATTTAAAATGAGATAATGCAGTCATCCCTCTTTCTGGCCATGTTGTTTAGGTTGTGATTGCAGTAGGTGATATCCAAAGGTTTTGAAGTTTCAGTTTTGTTCAGATAGGAAGTCTGAATAATCCTTCAAGTTACCAAAAATTGGCAGT
Source organism: Buceros rhinoceros silvestris (assembly GCF_000710305.1). Lineage (NCBI taxonomy): Eukaryota > Metazoa > Chordata > Aves > Bucerotiformes > Bucerotidae > Buceros > Buceros rhinoceros. The sequence continues at coordinate 610 of NW_010388842.1, read as the reverse complement.
AAGTATTGTAAACGTAGGCTTGTAAATTTTTTTGTTTGTAAATTTGTTGTTGTTGTTGGCAAGATAAGAATGAAGTTGAATCCCATGGTAAAAACCTGTGAATAAAAAAAATCATATTGATTCTTTCTGAATTCAAAAATTGTGAAGCTATTATCAGATCAAAGGAAATTTCAGTAGGAGAGGGTTTTTTTCTGTTTCTATTCCTTGTGAAAATACATTTATTGTCATTAAAAATATTTGAATACAGATTTAGATATTTATTGATTTAATATTAAAAAAATTGACACAGGTCGTTAAATTATCAACTCTCTCCAAGAAGACAAGTATTTACTTTGGAAAAGATCTTAACCACAACTTATCCTTTTGAATTATTTCTATTAAGCCAAAGAGAAAAATAAAGCAAGGACAGGAATTCTGTGAACTTGTAAGGTATATGAAATAGTATAGTCTATACTCATAGTCCTCCAAACCAAAAAAGAAGAATTCTGAAAAATTTTAAAATAACAAGAATGTTGTCCTCACCATACTACTAAACACAGCGTGAAGTATGAATCCATTGACATATATTTTGCATTCAACACTTGCAGTAATGTGCATTAGTGGGTGGGGT
>NW_010388841.1:98899-106983 GCF_000710305.1 Buceros rhinoceros silvestris | reverse complement strand
CTGGACCCAGCCCTGCAGGGGGGTCTCACCATCACCTGACTGCACCGTTTTGGAAGCTGGGGAGGGGCAGTGGCCGAGTAGAAACCTAAGTGATATTAGCCCAAACCTGTTTTTGTTCCTGTAGACCTGATGCAAGATGTTCCCATACACTCGGGTCCACATGGTGATATTTTGAATGCAGTATGAAGTGAAGTTTCCGTCTCATGTTTTGCTGCTTGTTTGTTTTTTTTTTTGTAGTGTCAGGCCAGCTGTTTGACTTCATGTTCTATCAATTTTCTTTTACCATAAAATATGTAACATGAATTAATGTTATATTTCCTTCTATGCTGTACCCATGCCTTTACAAACCAGAACTGGCAGTTTGGGTAAACAAAGAATATTTGAAAATATTTGACTTTGCAGGATAAATGTTGCAGTGAAAGTTATTGAGGAGAAGGTAATACCATGTGTACAGAGTTAAATCATGCATTTCCTTTTCTGATATACACACTTTGTTACCTGTTAGGAAAAGAGGCCAGGGTGTGTGGGGATTGATTGACTTCTCAGGCCGTTTTTGGTGCTGTTCGGTTGAGTTTTGTTCAGAGCAAAGCCTCCTGTGGGGGGACACAGTCCTTCCGCTTAGCCTTTCTACGTGTGCGCACATTCCGGTGGCACTGTCAGCCGCATCTCCCATCCTGGGGCTTGGCTTTCTGCGAGCAGCACTTTGTTACGGAGCAACGTGCACCCACCCGAGCGCACACCCCACTGCTCTTCTCCCGGGTTTCTCCCTGAGGACTGCCCAACCCCTGCCCCAAACCCTTTCTGGAAGGTTGCTGCCACCCTCTTTAATTTCTGCTCAACCCTCAGCAACAGTGAATAAGCAAAATGTTTGATTCTAGCAGGGCCATTGCTTGCTGACAGGTGTAGCCTTCAAGCCCTGCCAGCCTCTTCTTTTCCCTGGAAGACAGTATGACGAATGCTCTGGTGCATCTGTAGGAACACCGCTGCTTTCTGAGATCCAGCTTTTCCAGAGCTGTGCTCACACAGGGCTGGGAAACTGGTGATTTCTGAACCAAGGGGGCTTCGGGCAGGTGGACTTCGACAGCATCTGGAGCCCAGAAACTTGGGGTTTGATACCAAACCACGTTTCCTCCATATCGTATTCGAGTCCTCTCCTGCAGTCACCCCACTATAGCTTGACTATCAAACATACCCAGAAAGGCCCGTTTCCACACTCTCTCGTGCCAGGATTAACAATCTGTTAACAGCGAAGAACAGATTGAGCGGTATGTCTTTCAGACATTGTGGGGTTTGATTTTATTTCCTAAAACTCTCTCGTCCTATTGTGGGCTCTCCGAGTTCTTAACTCTCTTGCTTTCTTCACTAGAAAGTCACTCCCTTCTGGTTTAAGGGCAAGAAGAGAGGAAGCTTGGTCGGAGGAGTAAGGAGTTAACAACGAGGGTTTTTCACAATGAAAACACCCAAAAAGAATCTACAGCCAGCATCTAAGCAGCAACTTCGATCCGTGCCTCCAAGGATAAGCTCGTTCCTGTTGGCAGCGGGTAAAATAGCTTCAGTCGATGCTGTTTGACTGTGACAATGCTGCGTGCCTGTGTGCTGCGGTGAGGTGGCGGGAGGAGGACCCAGGACAAGGTACTGGCTTCAGAAAAGCCTGGAAGATTTGCTTGAACGTGAATTGTTCAAGAATTGTCTGTTTATCCTGGAGGCTTTGACTGTACAACACGGTAATTTATACTGGCTGAAGACAGATTCACAGCCTGGCTGTGTGCTGAGTCGGTCCTTGATTTAAATGAGAAAATTGGAGTCCGTGCATCAGTCCCCAGTTTTCCCCGCTCTGAGCTTTATTATACTTGATTTGTTTATCTCCAAAGAAGTACTTGCAAGGTAATATCTGCTTCCAGTGGCTCAGAGGAAGAATTTGAAGAGACACATGACCTGCCATGCCAATGCGAGAGCAGGTTCGGAAAACATCACTGTTCTTAACTCAGGCATCTGTGAACCAAAGACGCTTTGTTGGTTTTTCTTCTGTAGAGATCATAACTTTTGTGCCCAAACCAGTGCTGTTTGTAGAAACTGTTGGAGGCTTCTGTACAGCAAAAGGAATGGGGATAAGCTCCAGCAATAAAGGCAGCAAGTGTGGTTCTCGAAGGTGGTTTTAGTCAGTGCCTTCTCTAGTGTGTGCATGGAAAAAGTGACAGACCTTTGGCTCAGTGGGTTTTGTACCACCTCTCAAGTATTATCAGTGTTTTAAAACCATGTTATTCTCCTTCTTGATATAAAGAAGTTAATGTTCTCTCAGACATATGACTCCTGTTCACAGCCATCAGTGTTGTGCCAAGGAACCTTCAGCTGAGCTGAGGACCCTGCTGTGCCCAAACAGTAAGGGTCAGCCCCTTTTAAAACCTTAACGTCTGTCTGGAAAAGGCCAGGTAGAAGCAGGAAGAGGCAGTCCTGCCGTCCCGCGTGTAGAGATAGGCAGCTAAGGCACGGATGAAATATTTACGTGGAGTGAGCTGGAACGCTTGGCGGACCTGAGACCTGAAGCTACAGCCTCTGAATCTGAACCCAGTGCGAAGGGGGAGATTAGAACCACAAGTAATAGCATATTTTTTTTACCTCCGAGTCAGCAGTGTACCTACTGCATCTTTTTCTCCCGTTTCCTCTGTTGTATCTTCATTCTTTTCACTTGCTGCCATGAGAAGAACGTAAGAAAGCAGGATTTCTTGTGGAAACTGGAGGCTTACTTTATGCCAGCATCGCTGGGAAGAATTTCTCTGAAGAACAATTACAGCTGCCCATAAAATATGTGGCACAAACAACCCTTCTCATCTGCAAGTATTAATTGTGCCTTGGGAAGCAGGGGGTGCTGGGATACAAGACTGCTTGAAGGATATGGAATATCACTTAAGGGCTTAAAAAAAATTAGCTGTCATTGGATTGGCAACTAGGGAGTAGGATTACTGGAATTTATGGGAGCAAAATTTAGTGAGAGGAATACAAATAAAGCTGTCCATGTTAGTTTCACCTCTTTTCCAAGCATCTTTAAATGCAAAATATGACGTTTGTTAATGTAAGGCAGGCAGGCTCATTGCTTTGTTGCTTTATACACGTACGGATCAGACTTCTGTGGTGTGTGAAAAAGGTCTGTTCTTTATGTAAATTGCTTTCTCTGAAGGAAAAACTTCCTCCAGGTTTTGTGGAAAGATCAGATTTCATCCTGCAGCTAAAACCCAAACCCAACAACTATTCAGGCATGTGAGCCCTTCATCTCCAGGAAATTTTTACATAAGCATTCAAGATCCTTCAGTTTGCTAAGGGCCGTCTTCTGCTACAGAAGCAGAAGAGCATTGCAACCAGTCATGGACAGCCAGTGGGGAGAAAACTCCAGTGCCAGTGAAATGGGCTGTTGCTGTATCAGCATTTTGCTTCCCATCAGTGTCTTGAGTGTGAGGGAAAACCCCCAGCTGTGTCCGTTCATGGTGCTGTGGTTCCGCTCACAAGACAGCTTTGTTGCCACCATAGCAGCCAGTACTTGCTAACAGAAGACTAGAGAAGGTGAAGTTGCTTTTTTCCAGCTGCTCGGTACCTAATGAAGAAGCAGCGGGATGCTGGATCTGTTAATGAGAGAAATAAGGGAAGAGAAGTGAGACCTAGGGACAATATCTAAAATTGAGGTGAGCTTGCAGAACTTTACCCTGAAAGAAATGCGTGCTTGAGCCTGCCTCCTGGAGAGAGTGCTCCTGGAGAGGCGGAAGGCAGACGTCAAAGCCTGACTTGTGATGGTTGCCGAGGGTAAAGCTGGAGATGATAAAATGAGATGTGCGTACAGTGGTTAACATGATTCTCTTAACAGTGATCACCATCATTACAACCACACTGAAGTTCTGCCAGCGCTGGGTTAGAAAAACCTTTAAATACTAGTACAGGGGGCAAACTCTGGAAATCTTGTCCTTAAAGAGACAGTCTTGAAAGAGTTTCAGCTGGGAAGGAGCTCTAGTCATATCTGAGAAGTCTAGTGAGCTGATTCTTAGTTAAATTCTGTTCTTAAATATGGGGCCACTGTCTGAAAGTGAGATCAGTGCGAGACTGTGTAGACATTACATGGTGCCAAGAAATGAGTTCCCAGATATTTATAAATATGCTCTTGGTGCGCTCCCATTTTCTTTCCTCTTCTCTTTGCTGCTATCCCACGCATTTGCCCCCAGGCGTTCTGTACTTTTTTATAGAGACACTGTAGTAATTCTCTTTTTCTGAATTTTCTTCGTGAAGAAAATAGATCAATTACAGTGTAACGTTGGTTGGGTTACAGCTAATAGCCGTGGCTGTTAACCTCACATGTTCTTTCTACCTCTGTGGTAACAGTCAATCATTAAATTGAGTGGAGCAGTAATCCTTGCGATACAAGAGTAGAAATCATTTAACAAAGGCATTCCAAAATGATGACCTTAAAAGTTCTTTTATTGATTAACATTGTGGGGTATTGTCAATATCTCGGGGCTGTTCTGAGGTTTAAAAAGCTCAACTTAACCTGTGAGAGTAACGCGCGGAATGTTTGTGTGCCCCGCTGCGGCAGGCATGCTTTTATTGGACTTGAATCTGCTAAGGTTATTCTTCGGAAATTAGAAATTAAATAAAGAACAAGGTAGTCTTTGCATAAATGGTACAAGAGATCCCGTTTTAATATCACTTGAACAGTTGTTAAGAACATCTGGTTTTGCTAATGCATCTACCAGAAGAGACAAAATTGAATAGTATGCCCCGTTCGTTTAGGAAGGAGTATTTCAAGTTTCCTGCTGTTAAAAAAATGAAAGAATCTGACATTCCTTTAGTACAAGGGGAAGATACGTCAGTGCGCTGGCCCACTCTGGAAATACGTGTGTTTTCTCACCACTGTGCAGATGTTCTACTGCAGTGATGATACTCTTACCTGCCACTGTTGTCTTTGGTGGTTAAGAATGACCAAATCCTTTAGTGTGAAGTGAGACAATAATGGTCGTCTTTTCCTGTCCCGTCTCCGTTACTTATAGATCAGTCTGTGTTACTGTGCTGCAAGTCATACTGTCTGTCTTTTCTCCTTCTGTCGAAGAGGTAGACTCCACGAGAAGCTACAGGGGTTATAAGGTCTGTCATTAGATTGCTGTAATGGGAAGAGGTAATAATTGCTTAAATTTAGGTGTCGGAGTTCGTATATGAGGCAGAATTAAGGAGAACTGAAACTGCATCGTTAAATAGCAAATAGTTTTATATTCAAATGAGATATTAACAAAGAATAAAAAGTGAAGGAACAAAGGCTGAAATAAAGCTGCTAGGAAACGCTACGATGGTTATCAGCCTGAAGATAGGACATCGCTCAGTTTTGCTGTTCTCAGGAGTATTAACACTTAATTGCTTTGTCTCAGGGTGATTTCCCTGGGAAAAAGCTGACTCTGGATTTTACATCTTATGACAATGTAGTTGAACGCTGGAATGATTACTTTCTTAATGGCTCTGCATCTGCTCCTGACCTGCGGTTGTGGGTATCATGAAGAGTAAATTAAAAACGATTTCGGGTTTAGATACTGATATTGGTAGGTACGTGGTGGCATAGTCTGTTAAATGTAATGTTTATCCCTATATTTATCCTGCTGGACTTTATGGTTGGCTCTTTGGAGATTCAGTTTCTCCATAATGACACTGGAAGACATCGCATCTCTCCTGATCTCATGGGTCCACTTGTAACTGAGAAGAGCTGTTCCATTTGCTGTGAAATACGTCACGGTGAGCTATACATCCCTGCGTTGAGCTGAGCTATACATCCCTGCGTTAGTAATTTCTACCAGGCAGAAGTTACAGGGGGTGGTAGTTTCTCTTATTAGGCCATCTGATTTAGCTGGAGAAACTAGAGAAGCTGTGTGCATAACAACTCCTCCTTCAGGTCTTTGGAAAAGATCCCGAATGACAGGTTTGCATGCTCCCAACGCTGCCTGTTTTTTCCAGCTGTATCTGTTGATCAGTTAAAAGATAACCTGTCTCTTTATAAAGCTTGCCTTGATTAAAATGCCGTGCCTACAGTAAACCACGATGTTGTGATTTCAGCCTTTGCCATTCCGGACTCCTACCCTTATTTCCTTTGAACTGCCTGAGCAGTAAGGTACTTAGAAACTGCGTTTCGCTCTGTGCCGAGTTCTCCCATCACATTTTCTGGCTCTGGCTTATAGCCGGAAGGGCTGACTCTTCCACCTAAGCTCAAATCAAGTTGTGCTAAAAACCTGATGAAGCAGTTGAGCCTGCGATTTGCTTTTCAGTTTATGTCATTCCCATCCCCTGAGACTTCATTACAGACCCTATCGGTAGACAAAGTATTTGCTTCGTGGCCTGTTGTATGTGATTCCAACAGTCTATATTTAAAGCTTGGTTTCGTGCTCCTCAGTCAAATCACCTTGGCTGCAGGGACACACCATACAGCTTTGCGTCCTCCAGAGTGGAATTTTCCTGCAGCAGGTAAGTCACTTTCTGCTTTGTAGCATTTGCAGTTTTCTGTCACTTTGAATGTGCCTCCTTCCTCCTGATCCCCCGCTCCTCTGGGAGCTTTGCCTGCGCTCCGCTAGTAACTTGGCGATGGGAGCCTTTTTGGGACCAACAGCAGTGCACACGGTGGGTTCAGTACACAGAAGAGAAGTTACCGGTCCCCTCACAGCTGCCCTGTGCATCTGCCACCTTTCCCACCAATTTCTCCCGACCTATCCAAAAGAGAAGAGCCTTCAGATGAGTCTCGCCACCACCGCTCAGGGGTTGTGGTCCAACTGGCAGCCTGAGAACCTGGCTGTATGGCTTTCTGCCTCTTCCCTGTTGTGAGGGGAGCAGCAGTCAAACAGGAGGCTTTACTGGAGACTGCAGCATCCCCCGTTGCTCCAGCTCACAGCCCGGGAGACTGGCCTCTGCTAGCTCCGACAGTCCTGCCGAGACATGACCAAGCTGACGCAGTGGTTCTGAGGAAGAGCTATGCTAAGTAGTGAGTGGTTGGAAGATCCCTTCTACCAGCGTATGGACTGATATGAGTGTTTTGAGTCCCCACACTTTGTGATTTTCTGTGATATCCCTCATTGTGGTATCTCTGGAGAGATTCCAAACCCGCCTGGACATCACCCTGGGCACCCTGCTCTGGTGACCCTGCTCTAGCAGGGGTTCGACCAGATGATCTCCAGAGGTCCCCTCCAACCCCACCAGTCTGTGACTCTGTGAAGAGGATGATAACTAATTTTTTCAAGATCACTGTTTCTCTTCCTATAGGAAGGGTGATCATGTGTAAGGAGCCTTGATACAAAATCAGGATTTGTATTTGTTGGCTTTAGTTAGAAACTTTCTGCCATCAGGCTCTCTAGAGGGGCTTTGCTTACGCCATTTAACACTCCCCCTTGTGTGGTAGCAAGTTGTGCGAGTATTTGTGATTCAGATGTGTGTAAAGTGATGAACAGAAATGTGGCAGAAAATTCATCGTTACCAGTTAGGAGCAGAAGTGGGTTGGGAATCTTGAAATCCTGGATTTCCTGGGCTTTAGCATTTATTACTCGCTAATCTATTGCATTTTTTTTCTAACGAATACACGGAGAAGTTGTAAGGGTTGTAAGATATAAGGGTTGGGGGTTTTTTGCTGTTTGGGTTTTTTTGCAAGTTCTGAAAGCGCATATTGCATTTACAATTCTCCCGCTACTGCTCCATAAAACTGTAACTTTTCCTAAGAAAGGAAGTTTTAATATGGAAATAGCATTTTTTTTTGTTCCTGTAGTAACTCTTTTTCTAGTTTTACTAGTGTTAAACTAGAAACCTGGAGGCTTGGAAAATTTTCTGAAAGAAGAGTTTTTAGACAATCTCATGGTAAAGTTCACCTTTCATGAGGAAGAGAGTATCTATGAAAAACCTAGAAATACCAGTTACAAAGAAGATACAAAGGTGCAAAGTGCGGATAGGCTACAAACCTGTTAGAAACTTGAAGTTTATGTTTCAGTGTAATTTTGCATCTAATGACTTATTACGTCACCAAATACCATTGCTGATATCAGTGATAGACTTTTAATCGATTGTTACAAAGCTTGGTTTTCCTGCTG
>NW_010388841.1:95178-98793 GCF_000710305.1 Buceros rhinoceros silvestris | reverse complement strand
TGCTGAGTACAGTGGAGCCAGTCTTTAGGGGCTGTTTGGATGGAATACGCGTGATTTCTCTCATGGCACCCAGAAAGCACCTGTGGCGATTCAAGAGCTCAGACCCAAAATCTTCTGACTTCTCCCTTTTCATTATGGTTAGTAATAACTTTTCTGCGTGTGTGATTTCTTGGGAAATAGTTGAGAATACTTTGAAGCTTTAGGTGGTTTTAATCCTAGAAGACCAGTGTCCATTGGCTGTCAGTGGTAAAAAGGAAGGAAAAGTATCTATATGAAGCCCATTTTCAGAAGCTAACTGGTATTACCAGCAAAATTTTGACCTTACCAGTGTTAGTTTATTTTGAAAATGTGTGTACCATAAGGGTGATTTCTGCACGGTGAAAGAAAGACGGAAAATCACTGGATGGAGGATGGAGGGGAAGCTGACACACGGATCAGGCTTCCTCCTTTTGCCCCCGCAGGTAATGTTGCATGCGTCAGGACTTTGCTTACAGCACAAGGTGCTCTCCTTCGGTACTAAATCTGCCAGCTCAGTGAATCCCAGACATGCTTAATTATCCTGTTCATTTTTCTGGAATAGGGGAGCTGGGAGAGGCACCTGGATCCGTCACGTGCTGCAAACACATCTGCACAATTTATGGTTGCTGCTGCAGAGGAGACTCCGTCCCACCAGCTTACTTGGCTCACTTGGTGTTGGGGAGCATCGGTTGGTGTAGGGCTGACACGCAGCTGCCGAAGCGCATGATTGCTGTTTTGAGGTGCAGCCCTACATCCCACTGAAGGTCTCGTTATGGCCCTATTACAGTTTTATTGCAGTTGGGCTGTTGAGGAACGTATCACCGCTGCGTTAGGGACTGAAGAGACAGTGTCAGGTGCAAGTGAGTTTGAGCCCTTGACTCACTGGTAGTCGGAGCTGAACTGGCAATAAAATAAAATGGCTGTTTGGGTTTTAATAGCAATTTAAGCCAAGAGTTGCTGGTCTCTGTTCACTTGTAGGTCTTCTGAAAATTATCCCTCCCCGATATACTGGAGAACAGAATAATAAACCAAAGCCAATCTGTAGCTACATTTGGTTGCTAATGGTGCTCTTATTGTTATTCCTTTTCCAAACCTTTCGCAGGGTGCTGGCGGCTCAGCATGTTCACTGCGATGGCTGCAGCTGAGGTCTCCGAGGAGTTCTTTCAAACTTCACACCTTTCTTATAAATTAGCAATTTTTTTTCCGTTCTGAACAATCCCAGAACCATCATGAAGTGACGGTTGGCCCAATTCCATGGTCTCCAGGGTAGAAGAGGTGACGGCGTCATAGACAATTGACACAGGCTGTGACGCACAGAATTTTGGAGAGAGCTCATGGCAGCTTTCCACCCTTACGATGCCTCGCATACCCTGCTGATACTCTTTTCCTTCGTGCAGAGATAAAGCGCTTTCATTTATCTGTCTGCTTTAATTTGGAATAGTTGGGGAAGGTGTCATCGGGGACAAAGAGATCCTCATATGTTGGTGCAAGAAATTTATAATCCTTCTTCCTTCCTCACTGGAATCCTGATCCTTGCAGACTTGTAGTGAACATTAGCTTTATTACTGACTTCACTGAGTACAGAGAGTAGATCCTGAATGAAGTGAAGGATGTAGGAAGAATATGGATTAGTCTTCTAGGAGAATACTGCTCAGGGTTTCTTCTTGAGGTGCTGTATCTGCCTCCGGAAATCAAAGATAAACAAGGTAAAGCTCCACTAGCCACCGCAGCAGTGCCAGTTATTTACTGACATGATTATTCGTCACAGGTGGGTGAAAAGGGACACTTGGAGCCATGTCTGAACAAAAAAAAAAGTGACTTTTCATGCAAGATGAGACATGGAAGTGTTTAGTTTTACTTTTTCTTTGATAGGGAGAAGGGTTTGGACTAAATGGAAGTGAGCAAGAGCATTGTAGCTTGTCTGATAGCTGTCTGGGTGGCACGGGTGAAACACTGGCCAGTTACCATTGAGAAAATCTGTACAGAGACCAGAAATGAATTTATAAGGGATGAGATTTTAAAAAAAACTCAGTGGATCTAGAAAATTATTACAATTATTAACCAGTAGAGGTTCTCCTCGACACTGAGACTCACTATAATATTACTCAGTTTGGTGGTACCTTCCATCTTACAGTTGTCATGAGTTCTACCTGCCTGGGTCATTCAACGGCGACAGTCATGGTATGATTGTTATTATTATCATTATTGTTGCACCGCTCTAGAAGTGCCGAGAAAAGCCAAGGAGCTTGTCCAGCATCACGTAGACTGGTGGAGAACTGCAGCTAACAAAGTAATTGTAATTTTTTGTTTTAAGGTCTTAGAAAAATCTTCTGTGACTTTTCAGAAAGAAATATTTCAAGATCTATTACTTAAGACACCCTCATATTTTTTCCCCTTGAATCTTTTGGTACACGACCTTACGCATTCTCTTTGTGCTGCTCTGTGGTGGGAGAGCATCTGTACTTCCCAAGACGTAAGTCTTCATACTTTGCAGGTGTAATAATGCAGTACTGCGGGCTGCTCCTGCTGATGGCAACCAGCGTAGCCAGCAAATCTGTTTTCTCCTGAACGTTACATGAAGGTAATTGAGGCCAGTCTTCTCGATTGGCCTGCTGGTTTTGCGTGCAGATGTCGAGTATTAAAGCGGAAGCTGGAGAATTGTCGTACAGTCTGGCAGGAGTGTTCCCTGCGTACTTGGAATGTGCTTTTTTGCCCTGCGTTGCCTCACGCACATCACGCGTTGTGTAATACGTTGTTGATGCGTGGATTCAAAATCAGATGATACTCTAAAAGCAAAAATGTGTTTCGTATCGACCTGAGGAAATTCCATGTAAAATTAGCCGATACCTTTCTGATGGTCCTGCACTGAGATTTTGAACTCGACGTTGTCCTTGAATTTAAAGAGTATGAAATAATTCACGGGCTGAGCGATCTGTGAAGGGGTCTCAGGGTCAACACTCCACGTCTGCCTATGCTTTGAGTTTGCTATTAGCCATGCTGCTGTGACAGTGGCGGTCTCTGATATCACGGTATGAATCAAAGGTGGACTTTGTAGGGGAAAATGTGGGAAGATTAGAGTTTTGTTCTTTGATTTTGTTTCCTTGTGAGATATTTGCCTATATGTTGTAAAGAAGGGAAATATTTTAGAAGAGAAGGACGCTGGCGTGATTCTTTTATTAATCAGGCTATGCTTTCCTTGTTTTGCTGTTGAGGAAAAAAATTGGAAGACACTTGTGGAGATCTTTGTGCAAAAGGCAGGATGCAGCTGCTGATGGCTAGGCTTTTGATATAAATAAGCTTTAAGAGAAATAAATACGTGACACCCCGTTAAAGTTGAAGATCTGGTCTAGAGAGTTTTAAAGTGATTTAAGAAGTAGCACTCTCTCATCTCAGTTACTTAGTTTTCACCATATAATTGTAATATTTCTCTACTTTTTCTCTCCACGAGATAAGAGAATTAAATACTCCGTGGAAGGGACAGAACATTCCTCTCCTTTTTTAGTGTTCCTTTTATATCTTCCTGTATCTCTCTATATGCAAATTCTCTCTCTGCAATCTTAGTCAATGTAGATCACCTTTACTGTCAAAGGAAAGAGT
>NW_010388841.1:91701-95105 GCF_000710305.1 Buceros rhinoceros silvestris | reverse complement strand
AGAGTGAGAAAGTTACTTAAAGTACCTGTTTAGGAATGGAATTCGGTGAAGCAGAGTTCCCGTTAAAATCCCTGTGACTTGCCCCCCAGGTGTCAAAAAGGAGCCAGGCCAGCGGAACGTCAGTGGGCTGTGAGAAAGGTGCCCCGCGGCCGTACCCATTGCCCGTTTCTTTGGTGCTTAGAATTTTAACGCTGGTTTTGTACATGGTCTAAGTACGTGAACTCCTCCTTTCATGTCATCAAATAGACGATATTTTTTTTACCCAGGTTTTATGTGGTGTAATGACACTTCTGAAAAGCTACAGGCTGGTGCTTCTCCGAGGGACCCTAATGTGCTGTTTGGAAATCAGAATTAACTCTTTCCTTCACTTACTCCTTTGTGGGTATCTCTGTAATACCCAGCATTTTAAATGTTGGCCCTAACTTAGTAAATTAAGCAATCTAAGCACTGCAGAGAGCAGCGTCCTACAGCTGCACTCCCTGGAAACCACCACGGACATAAAAAAATTGATGATTTAGTGTCTGAGAAACAACAGTGAGGAGCAGACCAAAACTGCATGCACCTAGTCTGGAAATAGCAGCTCTGCCACAACTTTGCCTTTCCAGAAGGGTAAGCAGATGCTTTTCTGGGTCATGCCACGTGGATGTTGATGTTTTAATCGCAGGACAATAGAATTTTTGTTGTATTAATGGGATGCTTGACATGTACTTGTCGACTATTTTTTCATTCAGTATTTTAAGCTTTGACAAAATAAACCTGAGCGCAAGGTCAGGTTTGGAAAGCCAGAAAATGTGTTTGAACCACAGCACTGTTGTACTCTCTCGAAGTTGCTACCATTTAAGCTGTGCGTTTAGCAACGGCGAGATCCTCTGACGCCTGCAGGTTATTACTGTTACACAGGGATATTTGTTTAATCTGAAAATCAACACGCTCATCTCTTTTAACAGGTTCATCCCATTTGGAAGCCTGTTACGTCTGTACCAGTAAGAACTGGAGTGTGTTTATTATTCAGCACGGGGTAACCTCCTCAAAAACCCTTACACAAGTCTTCTAAGGAGTCTTTCTTTTGTGTGTTCCATATAACCCTGATCTGTTATGAAAAAGGGCTTCCTACCCTTTCGAATGACCTTTTATGAAGGTGCGTTGTCCTGCCATCGCTGCTCCTGTCTCATAGCTACTAGAGCACATTAAATAATTTACTGTCAGCTCAAATACAGGCATACCACATGGTGTAAAAAGACATATTTCAGCATTATTTCCCCACTGTTATTCATTACAACTTCTCAAGCTAGTTTGCGCTTAATTCTCTGTAACACAAAGGGTTTGTGTAAGCCTTTGCTGAAGTCCTTTAAGTGAATGTTTTTTGTTTAATATTGTAAAGAACACGCGATTTTTTGCACACATCTCAGCTCAGACCTTGCCAACAACAGGTTTGATGCAGTGAGTTCTTAAAAGGTTCTAACACATTCACAGTGTTCCTTTAATTGTAGCCTTCATCATGTGTCAGTGAATAGCTGAGGGCTTAATTAGGCTTAATTAAGAAAAAAATCAGGGAGCCCTGTTACACTGTGGTGGAGTTTCACTCACCTTTGAATTTGATCCCCAGATACTTCTGTGCTGGATTGCTCTTTACCTTCTCCTGGTACCTGTTGAACTTCCTTTCTGTTTCCTGAGGATGCATGATCATTCTTTTTATATTCTTCTATAGAATCACAGAATCTAGTTTCTGGTTGGAAAAGACCTTTAAGCTCCTCGAGTACCCCCGTTCCCCCAGCACTGCCAGGTCCCCACTGACCCCTGTCCCTCAGCACCACCTCGACACAAGGGCTGGGAAACCCCTCCAGGGATGGGGACTCCACCACTGCCCTGGGCAGCCTGGGACACGCCTGGACAACCCCAACGGGGAAGAAATTGTTCCTCAGGGACAACCTCAACCTCCCCGGGTGCAAATGGAGGCCGTTTCCTCTTGTCCTGTCACTTGTTAGTTGGGAGAAGAATTGTCTGAATGCAGTGTCTGCAAATCATAACATGTTTTTAATCTGCAGCCTCAGTGTTGGAATGATCATCTCTCTGGAGAAGTATTTTCTGTATGTTAGTCTAATGCGTTTTATGTTTTAAAGAACTATTTCCTAAAGACAAGGAAAATGAATCTGTTTAGGTAGGTGTTTCTTAGTGCCTCAGCGTAATCTTTTAAGCTGAAGGACCCAGAGTTAGAGGGATGTGATGGAACACAAGGGAGTTCTAATAAAGATTTTGTGCCCTTGTTTTTGCTGTAATAGCTGGCTTCTTCGCTTCTTATGAGCTCCTGGTTTGAAGTTGTCTGAGGAGAGACCAGTGCTATGAAGCTGACCTAGGTTTAACTTTGTTGGCTTATAAAAACACAGAAAGTGATCCCTGTCTCTGAACAGATTAGTAGTCATGAGCTGGTCCAGTGTGCCGAACTACCTTGCCCACAGTTAAAACACAATTAGCTGCTCCTGAGCTTCTGCTGCTCTGGCTGTTTTCTCTCTTTCATGGCAGGTGTGGTGTTGGGTTGTTCTCTGTGTTCAGAGCATCACTCGTATAATATTTAACGTGCTTTAACTTGTCATCGATATACTGATAACTTGAGCTGTAACCAGAGATTTGTCCTCGCCCCACCTCTTGTCCCCACCCAAAAAACTCTGTAGGGCTTCTGACAGATGCACAGCGGCAGATTAAAATTAGATGGCTGAAATGATTATCGCTATCAGCCGCCTACCCTCTGTCAGACATTGCTGTCTCAAGGCTGGCATGACTGATCTGCATGTCAACCACGGTAGTTTCCAGTCCTGCCTAATAAGATAAACCACAGACAGAAATAACGTCCAGAAGAGCCGTAGGCTTGAGCTAATGTGTCAGGATTTTGGGGTGTGGTTTGGAGATCAAATGCTGCCTGGCTTCATGTGGGATGCACAATTTGTTAGGAGTCAGCTTCATCCATCAGTGGTCCCCCAAGCCCAGGTCAGGCGTTTACACATGCTTGGCAGGCGGGTGTTCCTCAGGTGTCCTGGCAGAGCAGGCACCAGGCTTACCGCGTAAACTAGACCCTGCTCCTTTTGCAGAACTGTGTTTAGGAAAAGGCAGGGTTGGGTAACTTCTCAAAGCCAGCTGTGCCAGCAGGGTGCCAGGCAGTGTGGCTCCTGAGCCAGCTGTGCAGATGTCAGCTGTGAAGTCAAGCCCTTACCATCACACCTGGGCACTCTGACGACACCATCGTTCCTGCCGTGACGCCCTGCTCCAGTCTCTTCCCTCCTCACCACAGTGTTGCTTGGCCTAGGGGCACCACCTGATTTGAACAGAGCCCCTGAAAACCTCCTTAGTTCCTCCGTCTCCTTCCAGAGAAGCAGCTGATGGCAGAGGAAGGGCTGAGCTCGCCCACAGCC
>NW_010388841.1:88917-91368 GCF_000710305.1 Buceros rhinoceros silvestris | reverse complement strand
CATCCACTGTCATGTTAATTGTATGTTCCTGTTCACAACCAGAGGGGCACTGTCCGGAGTGCACGGTTACTTGTAGAATGATACCATTTCAACAACAGAAAGGTCTATATGGTAGAGATTACTTTGGGATGCCTGTGTCGGTGTTTTCTGCATAGTCTACTTTGTAAAAAACTTTGTGCTGTACAATGAAGCAACCGAGAACAATCTGTTTGGCTATACTCGTATTATTTTGCTTGTATTTTTTGTAATGTGAACATGGAGGCACAGTGACCCGAGTTAGACACTTTACAGATAACTGGACTTAAAGGGAAATCACCCTTACAGTTCAAAAACTAAGTAACAAGTTATTTACTACAGGAACATGCAAATCTCTGCAGATATGACTGCAGAACATGTTACACATCATACAAAACCTGTCGTTACTCACATTAATGTCCATTTCCCATCTCAAATGCCATTGAGAAATGAAAGGAGAACTCTCTTGTCCATTAAAATCTGGAATTCGTGTAGCAGCGGAAGCACCATAACTGTCCTTCATCTTGACACAAGTGAATACATTCATTTCTGTTACATTTTCTTTACAGTTTGCGTAGGAAGACGTTAAACACTGTCATCAGTGTTAGGGTGACATCTTCTCAACAGCCACCGGAAACGTGGTATGCTCTTGCCTGCATTGCACATTGCTGGTGCAGGAAGCCAAGCTCTCAGGGGCGTTCTCAGACCTCTCCTTGCTTCACTAACGTTGCACGATTGCAGATAGAATGTTATTTACTCCATGTTTCAGTACCTCAGTACCTTCAGAGCTAACTGGCAACAGACCCTGCCGTACAGGGGACCCTGTGGCCTGACCTAATTTAGTGACAGAGAACATAAAGACAGCACTTCTCCCCACCGATCGTTCAACTTCCTCAGCCCCCAGAGAGCCCTCAGGTGCTGCAGGAACTGTTGTGTCCTCATCTGACCCCAGTTTTTAGGGCTGCAATTAAAACTTCGCAATGCATGCTTGAAGTGACGTGGTTTAGTCTGCATTTCTCTGGATTCAAAAGTTGTGATGTTACCTGATAAAATGGTCTAGTCTCGAGCTATTTGCTATGCAAACAACATTCCAAAGAAAAAACAAGAAGCTGCTGCAGTAACATGGTTTTTATTTTATGTTCCTCTACCTGTGCAGCACTCTCAAACCAGGTGAGTGACTCTTCTTGTGATTATTAAAGATTTCTTAAGAAGAAAAGTAAGTAAAATAATTTTAAAATATTTACCATAATTCAGGAATTCTTTGAATTATGATTAAGGAACTAGATGTTATAGAATCTCATTTGCATATACCCTTTGCTTCTCAACTGCACTTGCCCGTGATAAAGACGTTGTGCTTGACGGAATTAAGGTGGTACATATTGAATGTATTTGTAATCATCTCCTCATGTAATTTCACAAGTGAAAATGAGAGTGTCATTAGCTGAGTCACCAGTGCACCTTCCCCAGCCTTGATTGGGGAGGCTTTGCTAGTACATACAGAAATGTCAGGGAGAGGTGGGGGCTCCCCCGGGGTCCATCAGGGCAGGTCCTGGCAGCCAGGGCCTGTCCCACCACCCCAGCCAGGAGCAGGACAGTGGGGGGCACTGGGGCAGCGCCAGCCCAGGCATCGGGCACCTCCCTGAGGCGCGATGATGGTCCAAGACATGGTGGCCCGGGTATGCCGTTTTGGACCCTGCTTTGCCACTGCATTGGACTGGGAGAAATGTGAGGCTTTCTTATGGCTCATGGAAACGCATCCCTTGTAGGTCGTTCCTTCTCAGGAGCTGGAGTGAAGCCGTTCCTTGTCCTCCACTTTGGCATCTGTGTGCATCTGCCGTGGTGCTCTGTGTCCTTCCTTCTGTGGGCTCTGCCCCATGCCCCTCGTGGGTCAAAAAGTCAAGACTGTGTCTCAGTTGAGTTGTTGGCTCTGGCACAAGTCCCTCAGCAGGGGAGCGCAGGGCGTGTGGAGCTGGAATGATGTTTCTGCAGAAGCTTTGTGGCCAGGGAAGGCGTCAGGCTGCTTTGGTGGGGATGCAGAGGAGGCTTTGCACGAGCGTGGAGCAGGGGACACAGTTCTAAAGTTTTGTCGAGGAGTTCTGGTGTTTCAGTGCTGTGTGGGCATAAGTGGGCAGATTGCTGCCAGGTCAGGGAAAGCAAGTGGGTAGAAGGGCAGAAAGTGCAAACCCGTACTCTGGTACTGCCTTGCTGGTTTATGGAAGGGTAATGGATAAATAGAAAAGATCATCCATGAAAGTGGCAATAAAAGCAGCTTTCCTTTACTGGCCTTTCCCTGTGGTGGCACAACTGGCTATTGGGGTGAGTCTGCTGCTCTTGGAGAGGCTTGTCTGCTTGAGATAAGTGCTGTGACAAGACCGGCGTCTCCTTGTTTTTGAAGAGACCTGCTCGGGGGAGCTGCTGGTCCCGGCTGCATGGGCA
>NW_010388841.1:84135-88759 GCF_000710305.1 Buceros rhinoceros silvestris | reverse complement strand
GGCTGAGCAACAGCCGGTCTCCTGAATTTAGTGTGGATGCGAAGAAGCTTCCGGTGTTGATGAAAACTCATTTCATGATGCCCCAGTGGACTCCAGGGAGAGACCTTGCTGTTGCTTTCCACGTGGAGGCAGGTATTCACGGGAAAGAAGGATCATGGATGAAAACAGACCTCACTGCCGCATCTCAAAATAAAGGGTGTCTTTCCGTTGGCCCCAAGACACCTGGTGTAATGTTAGCTAAGGTGAGGTTAGCGACGTGTCCTCACGCCCTGATCTGGTAATAGCGGATTCCTCTACCTGTGCGTACGAGTGTCACGATGCTGCTCTTAGCCACTGGCAGGAGCCGCGGGCAGAGCGCGGGGACAGACTCTCGTTAGCGACGTGTCCTCACGCCCTGATCTGGTAATAGCGGATTCCTCTACCTGTGCGTACGAGTGTCACGATGCTGCTCTTAGCCACTGGCAGCAGCAGCGGCTAGTCAGAGGGCACAGCTTCAGGCTTTGCCTTCAGAAGGAGATGGAAAGACAACCCTGGGTTAGCGAGCAAGCACGGAGGACCGCGAGAGGGGAGCAGCGCAGCCAACGAGGCTGGTTTTGAACCGGGAACCATCTTCTTCCAGTCAGGGCGGTATAAGGCTGTAATCTCCCCCGGGAGAAGGTCTCTCGGTCTCCGGGAGAGTCCCCGCTCCTGCACGGGGCTGTGGCAGCAAGGACAGCCCTGGGGCTGTGGCTGGCAGCGCTGCTGCTCGCTCTGCCTAAGCTGATCCGCTTTCCCTTCAGCCGGTGTTCTGCGTGGTGCTCTTTTCATGAAGTGCTTTTTTGTTTTGTAAAGACCTGTTTATCCCTCCCTCCCCTGCACCAGCGGAGGTTTATGAGATGGCGTGGCAGCCTGCCATCTTCCTTATTAACCGAGCTTTTCCCCAAATAAACGTGTTCCTTGTGTACACAGCCTCCTATTTATGATCTACTTCCCATTACAAAGCTACAATCTACGATATTAAAAATAATACACAGACAGATGTTCATCAGAGGTTGAACAGGGTTTTATTGTACTGACTCGGGTATTTGTGGTCTATATTTCTTTAATCTCTGGTGAAGTGTCTGTCCTCCCACCCTCCTCAATCTACGACTTCTGCCTCTCACTGTCCTTACAACAGGTGATGATGCCCTTTAAACATATCTTCTCTCAGGTTGCACTGTGAGCAGGAGTAGGAAGAAGTATGATGGCATGCTTAAAATAGAGTCTTTATGTAAGAAGTCAGAAATTAGGCCTTTAGTCTAGACCTCTAGATCCACCCAGAGGCAAAGAGTTCTTCACCTTCTACGTAGGTGGAGGGTGTTCGATCACCTCTGCTGGCTGTGGCTGGGGAGAGCGCCTTCACTGCTCCCCTGGGTTTTGGGAGGGCGCCTTCACACTCTGGTTAAGTCCCAGCCATCACTTAGCATCTCATCTTGTGCGTCTGAACTGCATATATAGTTATTTTTTATTCGAATGGATGGAATAGAATTCTCCCCCTGGGTCAGATAATCATTTCAGGCCCTGTTAAATAAGTAGCTCTGACATGCATCATAACAGTGGCCTAAACCACCATATTTTTTCAATATGACACTTCATTGCTTTTTTTTTTTCTTGGCCCGTGGTTGGACTAATGCTACGGAAACAAACAGCACTTAGCTATAATTAAAAATGCCCTACGGTAAGTGGGATGACAAAACAATGGGAATGCTGTTCGTATGGATGAAGTCAAGTGTAAATGAAGTCTAAAAGGATTAAGCTGAATTCAAGGACAAAACTATCTTGTTGGGTAGGCGCAGAAAGTGTAAAATAAGCCTACCCAGTACAGCAGATCTTGCATTTCACAATAAAACCCCTCCGATCAGAAGAGGGTTTGTATCGGGAGGAAAATCCATCTTTGTGCTGTTGCAGCTTAAATGTAACCTTCCATTAACTATTTGAAATGCAGTCGCATATTAACGTGTATTTGTCTGTAGAGAGTTTATACGTACAAGCATCATCTACCTTAAACACGTGAGCAGTGGACTTAACCTACTTGCATACCGTTCATCAAAATAGGAAACGTTCATAGTAGTATCCTTAGCCTTCCTTTTTTCCCAAGGTATTCTAGTTCCGCCTTGGAAGTATGTTTATTAAAACATTCTGTTATAAAGAATTAGTATGTCGTCAAGATAAGTTTTAAAATTATCCTGCAGACATAATTACAAACATAAAAAGACATTTTTCAGCCTCCAGTAGCTGTCGTCTTGCTTCAGGTTTAGCTCCAGTCAGAGCCTTGCTGACCAACCTGATGTTTCACTGATTGACACCTGAAAATGAAAACTGCCTGGCTTTGAAACATTATTCATGAGAGAAGGATCGTGCTGGCTTGTTTTCAGAACGGGAGCTTTCCTCCTCTTCTTGTCTGGACAGGCCGAGAACAAGGCTCTGTACCGAAAAGCGCTCTCTGCTGTGTCGTTAGCATGTTGCTCTCATCTGGGCTGGTATGGATTTCCCTCTTGGGGTGTTCTAAGGTCACTCGGGGTATTTCGGTACAGAGCTCTGCAGGTTTATTTACTAACTTTCAGCTTGACAATACTCTTAATATTTGCTTTCTACTATCTCCATCAACCTGACTTTGATCCAGCTCGCTTTAGGAGGAAGGGGTCTCTTCTGGTTTCAGTAAAGCACTCACTGTTTAAATGCATTTACTGTGCAAACAACTTCTTTAAGGTACTGAATTTTTCGCTTGCAAGTTGCAAATACCTGATTCTGAGCAGAAGCATCAGTATTTTCAGTGAATAATCTGTTTAATTAATTTGTCCTCGTTCCTACAATACATTTTCCGTTTGAGTATGTCCTTCAGTCTTCATCAAAACGTGATTATGCAGGCTGGGTTTTGTGCTTTTGTGTCCTCCTTTGGGTATTAAATTTTGTTCGTCTTGTGTGGTGGGCCCATCCTGGACAGCAGCTAAGCACCCGCACAGCCGCTCACTCACCAGCCGCTGCCACCCCACAGGACCGAGAAGAGGATGGGAAGAGTGCCGGCACAAAGAATAAGTGAAGAGGGGAAAAATAAGTCACGCAAAACCAGTCACTCACCCCTCCCTGAAGCAGACCAATACCTGGCCAAGTCACCGAGCAACTGGAAGACAACCCCCCTGATCATATCGCTGAGCGTGATGCTACATGGCATGGAGGACCCCTTTGGTCAGCTGTGGTCAGCTGTCCTGGCTGTGTCTCCTCCCAGCCTCCTGCCGCTTCCTGGAGTGGCAGAGTGAGGAGAAGAGGAAGCCTTGGTGCCGTGCAGGCACTGCTCAGCAGTAGCCGAAACGCTGGTGCTCACCAGTGTGCTCACCAGCACCGCCGAAGGACGGTAACTCCATCCCAGCCAGGCCCAGTACAGAGTGGCTGCTTTCTTGGCAAGTAGATTTGGCCGGAGATCACAAGGCAAGAGGATTTTGGCAACACCTTCCATTTTCAGATGAACACAGAATTCCTGTGGTACTCGGAGCAACCTTCCAGACAGTGTGGGCACGTCCACTGGGACCTGTGACTGTTTTTTAATGCACCTTGACATAGACAATGTTCATGTGTCTGAGGGAAGGAGAGATTAGCCATAAAATTTTACAAGCACAGTTGATTGAGTCTGTTTTTTGAATCCAGATTTCAATGTGGTCCATTATCTGGGACAAAAAAAAAAAACCCAAACACAACCTTAAAGCACAGATTCTTCCCTCTGGCTAGTCCTCTTATGGTAATGTTAGTTAAAAGCGAGAAGTTTAGTACTTTAATAAAGCTACTGAAAATTTAATGCTTCATTTAATTTGTTGTCTGAAGATCATATAACCCGGTGGCAAACAGAACCCCGAAGTTTTTAGCTCTGATCAGTTTTGAGCTGAGATCTTGCTCGAGCATTTTTTACCAGCCGTGGAGGAAGCGTGGAAAGGTTTGCACTAGGACTGGACACAAAGACACAGGAGAGAATCAAATACTCTGGCCAAAGGGACACACCAGATGTTCTAACGTGAAGCGATACGGTGTTTGATGCTGGTCTTTCTAGTAGGAGCAGTGTGTGTTTTACCTCTCTAACTTCACCCGGTGTTGTGTTGCTCTTTTAAGGTACCTGGAAGGCTCCAACCCTTTCAAGTCAACTTTTCTAATCTTCCAAGGCAGCTTTGTTCTTTCCTTGTTCCAGTTTCTTACTTCATGAGGTTGCAGAAATGAGCCCTGAAGTGGTGTAATTACTGCTTTCGTTGTTTAATACTGAGACCGATTTTAAAGCCTCCTTTCCAAAAGTAACCGTTAATGACCTTCTCAGTTCCTTCGGTTCCAAAGGCTTGTTCTGGTTATTAATTTTTTTGTACTCTAGACTCAAAAGAGAAAACCGAGGTCCATAAATGCCTCTTCAGTTCTTTGCCATGGCGGAGAAGGACAGGGTGACAAAGCAACAGGGGAAAGCATTTTGTTTGTATGTTATTTTGTTGTGCTATTTGAGTAGTTCAGGTACTACGGAATGAACTGAAAAAGCTTAAATCTCGAGGACTGTATTTAGGCAAATACACACCAAGTTTTCCGTGACGTTTGACCAAGTGAAATAGAAAGATTTCCCCCCCCCCCCCACACAAAA
>NW_010388841.1:81836-84072 GCF_000710305.1 Buceros rhinoceros silvestris | reverse complement strand
CCCCCCCCCCCAGGAAATGCTTGTTTTTCCTGCGTAGCATTTCATGGCTTTTGTTTATACTCCTGAGTAGCATGTTACATCTTACACATGTTGATGCGTGTATTTTCGCAGCAGCATGTGGCTGGTAGGTGTACCGAAGTGTCATTAGTGCTCTTGATGAAAAGTGTTTAGGGTGAAGTCTGCAAATCGCTTTTATGTACAGAGCAAATTTGCGAAGGGAAATTATTTTGTTTCTCTTCCCGATTTATGCGTCCTCTCCTTCGCTGTAACTGTGGTAGATGTCAGTTACGTGAGGGCGAAGTCACACCTCAGTAACTGTTTTAGGGGCTTTTTGGAATTAGAGGTCCTGTCTTAGATCTGAGGAGGTCCAAGTGCTGTCAGGATTAAGGGGAAGTCTCCTGTTGGTACTGCTGAAGATGACAAATGCCGCCTCTTTGCCGGGGAGGAGCAGGGATCGCCTCTGTGACGCGGACTCCGCCAGCCCAAACTGCAGCCTTAGGGAAGCCCAGGGCTCAGGAGTGGCACTGCTTGGATAAACCAGCTGGGAGAGATTCCACTTCCATCTGCTTTGCCTCTGCTCGCGACTGACAATCACCAGAATTTGTCCACATGCTGGAAGTGTAATCATTAAATTATAATTTGTCTGGATGTAATATGTCCTCTGTTCTATATGTGTTTAACTTTGGAACAAGCCTAGTGAGAAAGCTTTTTATAATTGCTGTGTATTTTTCTGAACATTTCTTAATTGCATCTCAAATACTTTCTCTAAAGCTTTGTTTCTGCAAGTGACATTTAAATGATCAGTGTAGCAGCAGGGCAATGAATTTTAATTACCAACCACAGTAGATGTCTTTAGTATATAACCCCGTCTTTAAATATCGAGGTATTACAGCTGCAGACAGAGGAGAAGTCAGTCAGACTGACTCCTGGTCTGACTGGGCTCTGAAAATTAAAGAGAAACCGTCCCAGATGACGAGCACTGGACTATGATTCCCATGAAAAGCTCCCACTGGTTAGCACTACTGACTCCTTACCAGTAACAAAGGTCGAGGACGGGGTAACCAGGGAGCTCTTCCGTCAGAGCTGTAAACTTTGAGTGGGAGATGAAGGAAGGAGTTTTCCCTTGCCGTTTTTTTTTAAGAACTGGAGCTCAGTCTAGTGAAGTACCTTACACAGGATTAGTTAAGCCAGCCGCATCCTTTCACAGACAAAGGGAGAGAAGTTAGAAGGAACTTGAGTTTATTTCAGTACTTGGTCTCATAGGAGATGTTCTCATGATGGAACCGTACTTAGGGAAAGCCGTCCATTTCTTTATAAAAAAATACAGCACGTCTGTGTGTAGCGTTCAGGCACCGTACAGGGGTTTCAGAAGTTGACTGACTTTGCAGAGCAGACTGGCACGGGGGAGTTCAATGTGCAGGGTGAGCCCTCAGCTGTAATTAGTTGGGAGACTGACAAATTGGCTTTGAGAAGGTAGTTAAGGAATAATTGCCTGTCTGGACAGGATTGTTCCTGGTTACCGGCTCTACTGTTGCCTTATAGCTGACGTTGTACATTTTACATTGTGCTGGATTTTTTTTTAACGTGGGACAGTTACTGTTTTTATTCATTGTTGCCCCGGATGTGCAAGGTGCTACACAAACGTGTATGAGGACACGATCGGTGTTCAAAGTGAACTGTGATCAGCATGAGCTACAAAAAAAAAAAATACTGTCTGTTTTTTAAGAAGAAGTTGAATTTCCTCAGGTGGCAAATCTGGTTTCCTGGTGGATGGACTCTGGTGATCGAGAATGTGTCACGTATCTATTTATATATGCAAATACTTAACAGATACTGTATGATTTATTTGGGGGATAGCGTGCCAAAGACCCCATGCCAAAGTCCACCGTGATGGCACCTACTTGAAAAAGATTGCCTTTCGTATCAGTCATTCTGGCAGCGAAGAAGGTGGGCACTGATTCCTCCCGATTCTTAGTTTTGGTTTCTTTTTTGCCTTTCAGAGTGCAAATTCACCTGCGCCAGTGGTAAATGCTTGTATCTTGGTTCATTGATTTGTAACCAACAGAATGACTGTGGGGATAACAGCGACGAAGAGAACTGTCTGCTTGTAACAGAGCATCCACCTCCAGGCATCTTCAGCTGTAAGTACTGGCTCCTTGTGCGCGCCCGTGTGCTCCTGTGTGTCGAATACGTCTGCTTACCTCAGAAAGCAGTCTGGTCTGCAGTCTGATACCGG
>NW_010388841.1:78691-81713 GCF_000710305.1 Buceros rhinoceros silvestris | reverse complement strand
GAGGAAGGAAATAGTGGTGTTCTCCGAACCAGCAGTGATTTGTAACGCGCTTTCCCTAGGTTTCCAAACCTGGAAAGTTGTTATGCAAAAGGAGTTTGTGCTGCAGATCCGAGGTTAGAGTCATACAGATTGTAGGTGGCTTCTGATAAAGAAAGCGTGATATATAAATGATTAAATAATTTGTTTTCTAAGGGTCTAAAAAATATTTTGTGCTTTGTCCGTGTGAGATTCATTATGTGCTGTTAAAGCCAATAAGAAGGTTGCAGTCTTTCCCGTCATCATTCCTATTAGTCAAATACATTCATTAGCGCAGAGATCAGCATCATCTGGGGTCGCTGGGCTTTTGTAGGGGTATATATCTAAAATAGCTGTAGTTGCTATTCTGGGATGCATGAGTGCCAGAGTTTATCACCAGAATTGCCCTCTTGGTGCGAACTTTGATTTTGATTTCGTATGTTCTGCAATAATTTGTTTTTAAACCACAATTCAGCTTTCTGGAGGGGGGAGAAATTACCAATACTACTTCTGGTCTACAAGTACAACAGAAGTGCTGTTACTACGTTACTTTACCACTGTCCAGATGGTTTGGTTCTGTCCAGACTGACATCCCTCAGCACGCTGTTTCGCCCCTGGTTGTGACTGGGGCTTAGGAATATCTCTGTTGGTGATGCTGTTGTTAATAATGGCATGAAAAGCAGCGTGTATCTGTGTTTTTGTAACCACACGTGTCATTAAGCAGGACAGAATCACTGGAGTGCATTTGTAATAGAAGATGAAGTCAGGTGTTGGATAGACACCGTTCCTCCTCTGCTCTCGCACCTCCAACTGTGTCTGAGTGTTGTTCTGTAAATGTTTAAATGTTTTTACATCTTGTACTTGGTAGTACTTTGGTACCTCTGCAGTGGTTTCAGAGGTTCTGACATAGTAATGGCCTACATATGCTTCTATGTTATTTCGGTTTAGTTTTGGGTTTGTTTTTTGGAGTGGAGCTCTTTCCAAAGCCCCAGGACTAGACGCAGGCTTTGGTAATGGGTCCAGGTCGAAGTGTTGTAACACTTGAAGTGTTGAAGTGAACTTCGACACTTCAACAGGTCGAAGTTGTTCGTACACAAAAGTGTGTTTGCCTGTGAACTTAGGCTGGCTTTGGCTTTTGCGTTTTAAAATTGTAAAAACCTTCTGCCTTGCTATTTGTGCATGGAAGAGTTGTAAGCGTGTCTTTAAAGTTCAAACGGAGGGATTTTTTTGACCAGGATACTCTACAGCTCTTCTCTTAATCCACGCCAGCACAACCGTTTGCCCAAAAGGAGCCGTGAAAACCACTGTGGTAGCAGATGGAGGGAAGGACCTTGGTGACAAGCAGCAGTTGGGACATCGCAGGTGGTGGCCATGCACAGCCGAGATGTGATGGTGGCACTCTGCATGTTCCTAGATCGAGCTCCTGGGTGGAAGCTCCCAAAGCTGCCTTCAGCTTGAGGTCTGGTAGCCGGAGCATGGTGGTTCTTCAGTGCCCCAGTTGTGCAGTCTTCTCAGCAGTGCGTTGGCACCGTGTGCTGGCCTTCTCCCCAAAAGGCCTTTGGGCTGTAGAAATGGTTACTTGCTTGATCCAGGATCTGCAGACTCCCTGGTCTTCCCCTAAGTCACGTCTGTCCCCTCAGGCATTGCAGTAGGTCATGAACAAGAAGGCAGGCATGCCTGAAAGGGGCAGCCCCCTCGCCTCCAGCAGTGTGAGGTTTATATGGACCAAACCGGACAGAATGGGTCTCTAAAAAACCTTCAGCGGCAGTTCCCTGCTGCTCACAGAGGAGCTTCAGTGGGCACGTTTCGTGTTCATGTCTTGGAAAGTCATGCAGGTCAAGGTGACTTTTCAGTGGACTTGGAGGAACATAGTTTGCCTTTTACAGACGTGAGGACTGTTTCCACCCCTTTGCCACTTACCTTCTGGGAGGGTTAAAAAAACCCCAAACGACCAAATTCCTTCACACAAATTCTGTGTCTTTAAATCTGTTGTGTTTTTTCATTTTCTCTGACTCCTAAAATACGGTGTCCAATCGTCCTGCTACTTCAGACCTCCCCAGTGCTGAGCGAGGAGGAATTATTAGGTCAACAGTCTCGTTCAGTCCTTCAAGAACTGTATTTGTTGGTTTGGTAACAGCACTGCCGATGAGCAGTTTGTAGAGGAAATACTTGATGCATGGCTAGGAACAGGCTGAAGTCTTTAGCTTTTTGCTTACCTTGTTGTTTGTTGTGTTTGGGGATGTGGATAGCGACTGTACTTCTTCATTGGAACAGGCACTGTGTGCCAAATATTTTTTTATATAAAAAAACCAAAATGCAGTGAAACAGTGTCCTAATGGTGAAACAAAGAGAAAATTGATCAAAGCCAGACAGAAAAATAACACAACTAAGGAAATCCACAAGGGAGGATTAGTGATATTTATCATGTCCTGGCTCTTAAATAGACTGGTACATGGTAGAAGTCGGTGCCAGTTGGTACCAGGAAAAAGCATTACTCTGGATGTGGCAGTTGGTTGCGTTGGTTTATTCCAGCCTTGAAAAAAATGTTTCTGGAATAGTCGTTGAAGTGAGGTCCCCAGGCTTTAGAGTGATGACATGTTGAATTAAGAAGCTCGCGCATGCTTTTGCTCAATGATTTTAATGGGAATCCCTACCAGAGCACACCAGAGCGTGCACGCTTGACATGTCCCGGCTGACGAGGCTGCCGCCCCACACACAGGCACCTACATTCATCGGCCTTTCACTAGCGCCACTACAGTCATACGGCTCAGTAAAAGAAAATGAGTGTGTAAAAAAAAAAAAAAAAAAAAATCACTCAGGGGGGTTTGAAGCAGGAATTTCTTTCTGGTCAGTGGTACCCGTCGGCCGTGTTCTTGCACCTTCTTGCTTGTGCGCAGTCCTTGGCTGGGGAGGGAGCTGCTGAGGGGAGCCCAGTGTAAGATGTGCTGGTCACTGTCGGAGCAGGGTGGCCTCGTTCTTCCTGGACTGTCCTTGTCTGCACCTGGAG
>NW_010388841.1:76637-78656 GCF_000710305.1 Buceros rhinoceros silvestris | reverse complement strand
GCTCTTCCTTCCAAGAATCCTTTTCTCATACTGCATTCAGAGGCTCTATCCTCCTGTGATGGAAACAATATTAACCTCGTTTCACAGTAATGCGTAGACTGCCCCCAAACGATGTCTAAATACATAAATTTTCATGTGGAAGTTCTGCTTTGGTTTATTTAAGCAGTATGGGCCGTGTTAGTGGGAGCCCCTATTTCCCAGCTGCTGAAGCATTTTGCATTTGTGTTCTTGCCAGCAGCCAAGTCCAGAATGTCTCGTTGGAGCTTATTGTTCAATTTCGTTAAGTTGCATGAGCAGTGGTACAGAAAGATATTTTTTGTGGGTGACCTGCTCCCTGGATCTCATGATTATAGCAGACGCTCTCTTGTGGTGTTAGAGGAGTTTAAATCTCCCAGTCCTGCTGTTCCTCCCTCCTTGCTATTCTTACCTGGCTCCAGTGTGCGGGCTCTTAATGCAGTGTTTTAAATGTTGCTGCTGAACTCAGTGAGGTGTCTCATACGTGCACAGTTAAACAAAACGTGTATTTCCACAGCCTTTAGTTCGGTTTTATTAATTTTCCTCTGCTGACTTGTAGGTCGAGTTTCCTTGTGCTGCTGCACGGGTAATTTAGCACACGGAAGTCGAAGGGCAGCTGAGGAACATCTGCACCAGCTCCAAGGTGTGTGAGGGTCTGATTTTAGACAGCACAAGCTGCGGTCCAGCAAGCTGGTCCAAACACATGCTCAGGCGGTTAAACCGAACACGCTGAGGTGACAGCTTGCTTGGTCGCAGTGGCATTTTCAGCACAGGTTTGGTGATGGTGTTGAAGCAAACCTCCCCTCCTCAGCGAGGACGCTCCGGGGTCACGGCATGTTTCCTCACTCTACCCTTGAGCAAAGGAGCCCTTGGCAGCTGCCAGTAGGTCTGCTTGGCTGTTTTTATTTTCATCGTCTGTAAAGACTTATCGATGGAGCTAATGGAGACGACTGTTCTTTTAACGCTGCTTGGAGGTCGAGGGGGTATGTAATGGCGCGGAGCCACAGTAGGAAAAATGAGGTGAAGAGTAGGATTTCCAACACCACAGACTTGGCCTTGGCGGCAGCTTGCCACTCCTCATGACCCGCAAAATTTGGACTCTGAGGAATTGAAACAATGTGCCTCTTTCTAGCAGGATGCGGTTCATTTGTTGGAGCGTCTCCCTTTGTGTCGCCACAAATGATCTGTCTGCTCTGTCCTGCTAGAAGGGATCCAGGTTTTGCAATGGGGAGCACAGCTTCTCGTCTGGTTGCGGGCTGTGGTGTCCCAGTCATGGCTAATCGAGAAGGGTCGCCGTGGCCGTGGTGGAGATGTTAGTCCTTCGATTGTTTGGTGGAGAAGGGTGCAGGTAATTATCTCTGCTGTG
This sequence comes from Buceros rhinoceros silvestris, assembly GCF_000710305.1. Classification (NCBI taxonomy): domain Eukaryota; kingdom Metazoa; phylum Chordata; class Aves; order Bucerotiformes; family Bucerotidae; genus Buceros; species Buceros rhinoceros. The sequence continues at coordinate 77,275 of NW_010388841.1, read as the reverse complement.
GTGTGTATGTTCGCGAGCACGTGAAAGACAAATATTGACGTGCATGAGAATTTGAAAAAGAAGAAAATAAGGGAGAACAAATCCTTCTTGTCATGTGAAAATTATGTCTACATCAAATTTCAAGTTGTCAGCATTGATGGAGGTGATGTGTCATGGCTGTTTTGGCATAGAAGAGTTTGCTGTAGGAGTTCATTTTCCTCTGCAAGGTAAAAAAAACCCAAACAAATCAAATATGTAGCTCTCCCTTTCACCACCCCCACCTACTTCTGTCAGCTCTGAGCCTTGTAGGGATCTGCAGGGGGTTGGAGAATGATTCTGTTTTAAAAACAAAAAGCTCAATCAAAGGAAAATATTTTGTTTAAAGAGACCTTTGGCATCCCCCTCTGATGGTGACACTGCATGTGTGCAGATAAAAACAAGCGCTTAGATTTACATTTTGATTGTGCTTCTGCTTTCATGTGTGCCAGGCTGTCCCACTTCAGGTGAAATTTATCCATTTCTTTAAATATTTAGCAGTCTAGCGTTGATGTTAATGAAAGTCTGGCACTGCTATTTTGAGCATTGCAACAATGATAGTAATTTTCAGTGTCAGATTACTGTTTCTCGGAGGAAAAGGGAGATGGGAGGAGGGAAGAGCG
>NW_010388841.1:74161-76540 GCF_000710305.1 Buceros rhinoceros silvestris | reverse complement strand
AGGAAAAAAAAATTGTTTCGGGTCTAATAGAGTTTGTCATCAGGCTGGCTGTGCCAGACAGATGGATCATGAATACTGTCTAGACGCTCTCTGCCTGAGTGGAGCTGTGGTCTCTAAGGACAAGCAATGAGACGCCGGCTTAAGTGACTGGGGAAAGTCAGGACGTGCTCCCCTCTAATCGGATAGCGATCCGGGCTGATCCTGCCCCGCTGGGGCTGGGAGCCGCTCAATACCGATCGCAGCCGAAACTTGGCTATGACGGGGCTTTAGCAGGGAAAGGAGAGGGATGGCGTTACGCTGCTATCGATTTCAGCTGCATCTGCCCGGGGACTGCGGGGTGATGTAGCTGGGAGTGGAGAGCTCGGGCGGGGGTGGACTGGGAGAGCCATCAGCTGGCCATAAAGCACGAACATAAAACCGCGTGGGCACCGGCATTGATGGATCAGCTAAGTCACAGTATCCGCTTCAAAATGCTTATTTACCTGCTCACTTTCTCCTGATTTGGCCCACTTGTTCAGAAGGATTCATCTCTTCTCCCTACCCGGGGCTCCGTACATCCCCGGCTGTTAAGATGAGGTTACGTGAGGCTGCCTGCGGTTTGGAGAGGAGGAGCTGTGTTAACCAGGTGAGACCTGTAGCCTAGGGCAGATCTGGCGCTATTTAGTGATCTCTCATGCTGTTACTTGTCCCTTCGCTGTCACTAGGCACAATTAACAATAAAGAAATAAAAACTTCCGATGTGGACAGAGCGGTAAATGTTTTTTGACTGGTGGAGTTAGGTCAAAAACCTCAATTTGATGTATATTAACTTCTTTTAAAAGCAAGAGGGTCACTGGGTTCCGTCTTACAGGATAAGCCGTAGCATTCTGGATTTTAGTTTTTCCAATACATAACTAAATACTAGAGAGACACTTTTATTCAGGAAATCCAGCTGGTTTTCAGCCTGTAGTGCAGTCTTGTTCCTTAAAGTGCTGCAAGCAGGTTAGAAATCATTTCGTCTTTGAAGCACGTCGTGGAACGTTAGCGATTAATACGCACTTGAAAAGTAGAATAAAAGGGAAAAGGTAAATTTCGTGTTTTCTATTTTGTGTGTATTTTTCAAATTATTGTATTTCCTGGTGTTTAATAAATGAAGTAGAACGCTGCTCCTGTGCATTCTGTAATAAAACTGCTGTGGAATTCTGCGATGCTGGAGTTTACCCGTTCTTCATGCGGAGCCTCACAGCACGGGCAGGTTGGACAAGCCAGACGCGCACGTACGTGGCCAATAACAGGCGTGAAATATGCCGGTACAACACCTGGTATTTGCACCCGCTTACAAACAGCGCTGAGCGCGGCTCCTGGTGAGGAATTTCCATTTCACAAAGTTTCCAGCTGAACATTAATCATATTTTTACAGTTAATGAGAAGAGAATAAAAGCTCACAGTGCCCTGCAGATGAAAAGGGGGGGATTTCAGTAGCTCTGGAATGTTTTATTATTCATTCACAAAGTGTGTAAGTCAGTTGTATCACCTTTAATCAAGATCTAGAAACAACATTTGTTAGAACTGTTGGTGTTTGTTTTTCATACACATTTCATTTGCCCCTCCTGTTAGCTTTTAGGAGACTTCATCGAGTACTGAAATAGCAATTCAGTACGATCATGCCTGGTGATGCTTTGGCTTTCTCCTGTTTCCTTTTTCTGCTGCTGATTTCTTACAGATTCAAAAAGAGATTTCCAAGTGCTCAAAGCGTGCAGTGTATTGAAATCTTCGTTCAAGGACTTTTTTATGTATCTGAGAGAGTGCCTTCAGGCTGGAAATCTCAGAGCAGTGGTGCCAGGCATGATGTGACCTATCTTACAGGTATGCTTGGCTCTGTCAGAGACAACTACGACGCGGAGAAATGACCTCCCACTCTAAGGGCACCCTTTTCCAGACAGTTCTCTCCACCAGAAGTGCATGGCAGCAAAAATGCTTCATCCGTGCAGCCCTAAAACTAACGTACAAAACCCACAGCACATTGTACCACAGGCACAATTCTTGCCCTGAAGAGAGGAAGAGACTAAACTGTGAGACAGTTGTTTTCACACATTATTTCACATACAACTAGTAGGTGCTGAAACACGACATCAGAAATCATGCAGCATGGAACTGAGCAGCTTCTGTTGGTTTTATTTTCAGTCCACATTAATAAATATTGTTCACTGCTGTTCTTCCTCTCTACATTTTTGTTTGCAGGCGTCACACTGTACAGTGTGCTAGGAGCTGCCTGGCTAAACCTGTGGCGGTTTAGCTGCAGTTCTGAAGTCCTCCTGTGTGAATTTTGAAGCCACTACTGTCCCCGTCATTTATTCAGTGTACGTTGGTTATCGCTGGTAAGCTCTCATTAGGAGCACC
>NW_010388841.1:62017-74088 GCF_000710305.1 Buceros rhinoceros silvestris | reverse complement strand
GGTATCCGTTGGTAGCCGTGCTTTAGGAGCCCCGCCGTTGGCTAATGTGAGCCCAGAGGAGCAGTCACAAGCTGTTTCTTCTGTATGGCACTGGAAGCTGTTCAGGTGCTTACGTAGCATGAAGATGACTTATATTTTCAGATCACAGAATCCTGGAATGGTTTGGGTGGGAAGGGACCTTCAAAGCTCACCCTGTCCAACCCCTAGCAGGGAGCAGGGACATCTGCATCCAGAGCAGGTCTCAAGGGCCAACCTGACCTGCCATGGGGCCAGCGATGCCCCGGCCAGGGGGCCAGCGATGGGGCTGCTCCCACCTCTCAGGGCAACCTCGGCCAGGCTTTCACCACTCTCACTGTAAAAAACTTTCTTCTCTCTGCTCTGACTCTCCCTCTGGCAGTGGAACCACCAGCCCTTGTCCTGTCCCCACAGCCCCTGCTCAACAGCCCCTCCCCAGCTCTCGCACAGCCCCTTGCAGCACTGACAGGCTGCACTCAGGTCTCCCCGCAGCCTCCTCTGCTGCAGGCTGAACCCCCCCAGCTCTCTGCCCTCTCCTCCCAGCAGAGGGTTCCACCCTGGGGTCAGTGCTGGGGCTCCTCTGGCCCCGCTCCAGCAGCTCTGTGTCTCTGCTAGGCTGAGGAGCCCCGAGCTGGCCCCAGCCCTGCAGGGGGGATGTCTCCCCTTATATGATTAAAGTGTTTCAGAGAATGTGCTTTTTTAAAAATAAACAATATTTAAAAAAAAACCCTCACAAAAAAGGGACCTAGAGCCAAAGCAGACGACCTTCCTCCTCCAGGAATGGTGCAGACTGTCATCTTTGATTGCTTTTCCTTCTGCAGATGCGTATCTGACCCTTTATCTCCAGAAACTCTTCATCTCCCTGATGAAATGAACCACCTTAATATTTCTTAAGCAGGCTCATCTCCTTCTATTTTGAAGTAACAGCTGAGATGAAGATGTTGGGAGTTTGCTTGTATGTTCTGGTATGAATAAATACACACTGAAAAATTTCTGTCTGAATGTGTAGCATCATGTTTGCACTCGAAGAAATCCGTGCTCTTCGGTGATCGTGATGGTCCATATTGTTTTCCTGATGGTTTTCCATATCTTTGTATTTTTTAACCAAAGCATATTGCTTTGGCCATTGGTCTGCAGTTATTTTTCGCCGCACTTTTGCAAGTGCTTTAAACCAGCCAGTGTTGCCCCTTATAGTTGTTCCCTTGGTTGTCTCTGTGCCGATGCTTGTGCAGCCACACAGGAACTGGGTTGGAGACCTCGTCTGGTTCTGATGAACTCTTGAGAAACTTCCACTTTGCTTTGGCTGGTGTCGTGCCTTCAAGTGCGTTCTCAGCTCAACTCTGCAAACCCTTGTGCCGACACAAAGCATAGGGCAGTACATGTGGCTCCACTCACTGGTGGTTTATCCCGGACTGGATTAAGGATTCCATGGAAAGGTAGTGTTATTAAATGCCTTAGTGCTTGCCTCGCTGAATCATATGCTCAAAGACCTTTCCTTGAGTAAAGGAGAGGCTGGGAATTAAGAGCTAGTTGTTGCTTTCGCCCTTCTCCCCCATTCTGGAAATCTCAGTTTCTCACCTTTTCTTACAGAGAAATTCTACAGAAGCAGCAGCATCAGAAGGGTTCTCTCATGACTGTTCACGGCCTTGCTGTCATTTGAAATGAACCCGTGCTAGTGGAATGTAATACAACGTTTCAGCAGCAAAGTCCAGTTTGGCTTAAGGCGCGGGGCTCTACTGGAACGATGCTCGCTAATTAACGGAGATCGTAGGAGCAGCTGTCCTGGGTCGGCTCGCAGGCCCAGCTAGCCCAGTGCGGAATCTGGCACCGGCCAGTTGCAGATGCTGAGTGAAAGAGAATAAACAAACCAGATAAAAACAGTTGTGTTTTTCCCAGTAAATCTGGTTCCTTGGAGGACTGCTGCGCTGCTCTGCCTGAGGAGCACGGGATTTCTGTCCTCCCGAGAGAATTCAGCGTTTAGACGGGGCAGGAATTGAGGGAAGGAGAAAATGTCTCATTTCTTGAGTGTGGGAACGAGAGAAGATCCATCAGCCCTTCGGTAAACAGTAGATGTGTGGGCACGCTGGTTTCTTCTATATTCAGCACATACTTTTCCTGTTAAGGCCTTTTGAACGTAGAACACAAGCTTCAAAGCGCCGAATTCACGTGAACCCAAAAGACTATTTGCCTGGGTCTTTTCACGTGTTTTGCGAGGAACAGGTATTTTTAATTTCTCTAAGCTGACTGTTTGTTTTGAGTGGTGTTGGGATTTTTTTGGCCACGATTTGCGGGCTGGGTGACAGCTTTATATTTAAGAGGGAGCCAAGTTCATCTTGTGATGAAAATAGACCTAAATTTGGCTTGGATGGTTAAAAAACCCAAGTGCAGACACAAAGCCTACCACGTGCCGTTGGAAGTGAGACAGTTGACCAACTGTTTACACTGAGCCACTGTTGGGAGCCAGAGGAAGACACATCAGGAGAGCGAGTTGTTAAATTAACTGGGTTCTGTGTGTGATAGATGACTTTTCTCTAACAGTGCGGTGCGAGAGGCTGCACAGAGATGGTCGTAACCTGGCATTAGTCCAACCAGACATGATAAGATCACAGCTCTACTTGTCTTTCCAGCAGCATTGCTACTCTGGTGGCTTCTTCTTTCCTTCTCGGATTGCTCCTTCTTCGTCCCTTCTGTTTCAGTATTGCTGTGTAATAGCTTCATAAGTTTGAGACAGATTAAGGACCTGGGGGGGTGTGTAGAGATAATAATGACGCACTATATGAATACTGAGTCTGGCACCTAGTAGCACCTTGATAGAAATAGAAAGCTGTGATCACAGTATTAAAATATGCTAACAAGCTGAAGGAGCTAATGGGCTGGATTTTTACAGTGCAGATGTTCTCCCGGCACTCATGCTGAATGCAATAACAAATGTGTGGGGGCTGATGGTGGGATTATTGTTCTTGGCAGCACCGTCCTCCAAAACAATCTTCTTTTCTTCGATATTTTACCAAGATTTAGAATGTTCCTTTTTTGTGGTCTAAGACAACAAATGTAAGCGTGTATAAACAAACGGCTACGACTAAGCCTGGTTGGGCTATGGTTGTCTTTATTCAAACAGGGCGTTCTGTGAGAATGGCTGCACCCTGCATGTGCTGGTGGGGACTGGCGCCTCAGCTCTTGGATAGTTCACACTCTACACCTCCTGCGAAATTTCAGGTAGTTTTATCGTTGTTGGTTTCAACATGTAGCTTATCTGGCAGAATAAACCTTCTGCTTTGAGAAATGGTAGAGCCACGGTCTGATGTGTAAGGGTCAGCTCCCTGTGTTTTCCAGGGACGAGTCGGTAGTCTCCTGGCGAACAGTCGCCGTGGCCTGTGTTCTGCCCCAGTAGCTCAGCCTGGCCACCCCTCTCGTAATATTTCATGTGTTCCATCGCTTCTGTTGTGTTCAGTGCTTTGCAGCCACCCTGCTACCTTGCAGAACCTTTGAGCTGGTTCAGTAGGAAACGATCTTGACTTCTTCCCATTAGGTTCAGATATTGCGGAGAAATTACCATTCGCACCGGTCAAAGGTTTGCTAGATGTTGTTGGGAATAAGTATGTTTGAAACCAGCTCTTTTTTTTTTCCTCCCAGACAAAGGAACTGGCTTGTTCATTTTAATTACCAGGATGGAAGGTGCATGTGGCTTTTGTTTGTAATAAGCTGCCGCTCTCTCTGTGAATACCTGTCACTTTTGATAGGCTATTACAGCGTAGGTGATCAGTCAACTGGCCGTGAGTGGGGCTGGTGGAGCTCCTCCAGCAAATGCGTTTACTGCGCTGTGTGACACAGGTTTCAAACCACGTCCCCTTTTGACAAGCGTATCAGGTAATGTATAGAAAAGAAATTCCACTGATGTTAGAAAATGAAAAGACAGACTGAAATGATATGAGGAATGGAAGACTCGGTGATCGGTGAATAGATCTCGTCAACAATTCCAAGTTTGTTTGGCATCTTGGCCACAGACTTCCTGTGTGATCCTGATGAAATCATTATTGGTTTTCCTCCTTCAAAACTGAGATAATGAAGTTCGTCTAATTTGCAGAAGGTGAAAAGAAGATGAAATTTTTAAGGGGCTGAAAATAAGCTGGAATAACCCCAGAAAAATGGGAATTATATTGGAAAAAATATAGTGATAAACTGATAGTGTAAAAGTTTAGAAGGTTTGTGCTTTATGTTGTACATTAACATTAGCACAAACTGTCCAATATTCATAAATACGTCTTTAATTTTTCACTTGTATGTCGCCCTGTAAAAGCAAGGGAGTGGATATGGTAAATAGCGTCTAAGCTGGTATATAAAAACTCATTTTGCATTAAAACGTGGCAGGAGACAATAGGAGTGAGTTTCATCAGTCAACTATAATTCCACAATTGGAGCAGAAAATCTTAAAAAATGGTGGATGTAATGCAGTGTAAGATATTTGATTGTGTATTAGTGAAGTCCAAAGAGGAGTATCAGAGGGATTTAATCAAGTGAGGTCAGCAGTCAACAGAATGATGGATGAAATTCAATCTTGATTAATGCGAAGTAATTCGTATTGGAGGGCGAAGTATGTGCTATTAATACCATTTATTGGGTCTTAATTAATTGCGTAATTTAAGGAGGAAGATGAAAGCGTCACTCTGAAGGGCTGAATGAAGACCTCTTTAGAGAATATTGTTGTGGTCAGATGAAATATTTTGAATCGATAAGAATAGGATGTGAAATGTTATGATGCTGTTACATAAATCAACGTTTCACCTTTGTCTGGGATGCCGTGTTCACGTGTTGCTGCAGCACACAAACATGGAGTGGGTGTAGAAAACAATAGGAAAAGAGCGGAAGGGAGTTGTGAACAAACTTTGGTATGAATAGAGACCCACAAGTTTGGCGTTGTTTAGTTTTGAATGTTAGTGAAGAGTGGGGAAATAAAAGGGTACACGGAACTGTGGCTGTTGAACAGAGCGTGGGTCAGGAACTTGGGCCGTGTTTCTAACCGTAAGGTGAGACCGAGACCGTGAAGAGGACGTTTTTTCCTCAGTGCTTTGGAGAACTGACCGTGCTCATCCAGGAGGACAGCGTGTACGTTCCCATGTGTGGTGTGACACTGAAGTCCAGAGTACGTGGCTTGGAGTAGTGTTCCTGTGCAGCTGTGATCGAGGTCCCGATGTGCAGTTTCCCCAGCTGAAGTAACCCTGCCCTTGCCTGTAAGAGCCCTCCATCGTACCTCCTGAAGCAGAGCTGCGGCCTGTCCTGGCTGGCCGTGCTCTGTAGAAGGTGGTTAGCTGGCGAGGCTGGCACAGTGAGCTGCTCAAGAAGTGAAAATGCTGCTGTCTGCCAGCCTGTGCCGGAGCCCTGGGAGGGATGTTGAGCACATCTCCAGGGCAGGAGAGCACAACTGGCAGGAAACCTGTGCTAGAAATCGCAGAGGAAGCTGGGTTCAGGCAAGCCAGGTTTAGAATTAAATGTGTAGCACTACGGGCAGTATTTGATTCTTTGAAGCGTCCTACAGCCCTTCTGTCCGTAAGGCTCATGTAGCTAATAAGACCTTCAGAAACGTCTACGCTTTAAACATACTGTACTGAACTCCGCATCTCAGGGTTCCACAGTGGTGGACGACATTTGTAAAGCTTTTTTTGTAGGAGGTGATAAGTTTCTTTGCTTATTGCAGCACAAGCCATTAATTAGGACTTTCAGAGAGACATGCGTGTATGCAGAGCGATGCAGAGAGGTGGGAGACAGATGTGTGGTCCTATATGCACCGGCCAGCTATTACTCCAATACCATCCGTCTGCTAATGAGCAGCTGGAATGTTGACCACGCAAACCAGTGGTGGAGGGCAGTCCTGCGGCTGGCTGTCACGCTCACCTTAATCTCTGCACGGTACCGTAAGGAACGTCCTTCAATTAAAATTGTTTTGGAAGTGAGGTCTCGAGAACTTTCTTGTTACAAATGATTAATTTCTCAGTGTAGGTCACTGCTAGTTCAGGGCCATCAGCTTTTTGTACCCTTGAAGGGCAGCGTTGGGTGGACACTGGCGAGGAAACCTGACTCATCTGTTTTGCCTCCCGTCATGCTAATGAACATGGCGTGAGCCGTGTCAGCTCTAACGTGCCGCCTCGACAAGTCTCACTGTACTTCTTCCAGTGGAGAGTCGGCAAAGAGCAGCCAATTTTGGAGCTGCCGTAGCTGGGGACGTCCATGACAGTATCACCTGTATGGCGAAAGGCTCGTCAGGAAAACTATTGCAGTTTGCCTGAAGTTTGTATTTATTAGTGTGTTATCGTTAAGAATTTCTATACAAAGTATTAGTATTTCCAATTGCTGCATGTCCTAAAAATACAAGCATGTATGTACACACATGAGCATGTATTCTAGAACAGTCTTTTTTCCTCTGTGGTGTCCAGATGCGTGACACATTTCAGCCCTGCCCATCGTTACAGGACAGGCAGTAACAGCACAATTCGTGTTTGGGGTTAGACGTTATCTACCCTATACTGCGCCATGTTCCAGGGAGAAGGCACGTCTGTAGCTCAGAAAGACCAACTCCAAATTTCTGCCAGGACATAAATGCAGAGACGACTTCTCTCTGCTCAAATTTCTGCATTTGCAAAATGTTTCTCACACTTTCCTGAAACAACTTCCTTCCTCACCTCTATGAAAAAGCTGGTGAATTAGGTAACTGGTGAAATTAGCCCTCTTTCCCCCTCCCCTTCTCTCCCTCCTTATCTTCCCTCCCCACCGAATGCTGAAACATTGTTTTTCCTCCCGCGGTTGAAAGGTGTATTTTGCAGAATACAGACGAGATGCTTGTTGTCTGGCAAAAAATAGAGCGAAACAAAAGACGTGTCTTTCAAGTACAAATGGGGATTTAGAGTTCCCTGCTGGAAAGCCTTGTTTCTACAGCAGCACAACTGTTTCTCCGTATTGCCTGGAACACTTCAGTGACATATTGGGCCGCACATGCTATGATGGGTTCTGTAAAGACATCTTTTGTCAAGCTAATAACGGTGGACAAAAATGCTTATGCACATTAAAAATGGATTTCTGAGATCTTTGAATTGCATCCACGGATAGAAAAGTTTGCAGTACTTGGCAATATACTGAGCTGGGTTAGGTAATAATAAAAATAATAATTATTTTCTCCATTCTGCAGGGCTAACTGAACTTAACTACTTGTTTGAACTGTGTCAGTCCGATTTTTTTAATATATTCCTAATTTTTGGCCTCTCTAGTGAGGAAGCTGAAGTCTCACTTCGCTGTCAGAGTGTGTTTTTCATGACACTGATGGTCTCTGACTTAAAAAGAGCAGTAACAGACTTTACAGCATGTTCAGCCTAGCTGGTTATTGTAGGAAATATATAGTTTTTTAATGAGACAGAAAATTTACCTTAATAAACTACAGACAGCATAGGCTTTTAATAGAAATTTTGTAATTATGTCATATACAAGCCACGTTCAAAAGGTGCGTTTGTCCCTAATTTCAGTGGCAGTTAAGTTGCTTAAGCAGGAGCTAGACACACAAATATCTTTCTATATGTGACCGTAGCAGCTATTTAAACTGAGGCTTTAAGTAGACAGAATGTAATTACCCCCATTGCAGCACGAATTCACAAGGGAGAAATGCTGCGGGATTTTGTAACAGTGACAAGTGGTCAAGACGTTACATTTGTGCTTTGCGAGTTTTACCAGCTGTGTCTCATTCCATTATTCATCCACGCAGACAGACAGACAGACAGACACACACCTCTCTTCTAATTAATTATAGTTGTCGACTAGTGGGGGGGGTGGGGGAAACAACTCTAGAGGTGGTTTTCCAGAGAAAAAGTGATGAGAGAGTGGAGCCACCAACCGCTCGAAACCTGCAGATGTGAGGCAGCTTTTTGAGGTTTAAAAGTCTGTGTTCATCACACGAATCTGGAAAAGAAATGCAGTTCTTGGGATTTTCAAAGTGATCTGTTTATCCTCTGTGGAAAAAAAAAATCAGAAAAATGCTTTGTTTTTTTCTGCCTCATGTGGTGCGTGAAGCATCATCTGTGTGTGATCCATAGGGATAAAACATTACTCTGGGGGGAATGAGGGAAAGGCACAGCCAAGGGTTTACGTGTTCCTTACCCACGGACAGGTGTAGGTGATGACTCCATAGAACTTACATTCCTAAACCGTCGATCTTTAAAAAAACCCCTTATATTTTACGTGGCATACTACTTCCACACCAACGGTGCATCACTCTGAAGTACAGTACCGTGAGGGAGCGCTTGCTGACCGCAAACCCTGTAAAATTCAACTGAGATGAGAACAGCTATAAATACACAAGTGCTGGAAGATCGGAGCGTAGAGCTGGGGTTTTTTCCCTTCTTTGGTAGAGGGCTGGGAGAGAAGATGGTCGTTTAAAGGTACTTGGACATAAATAGGAGCAAGCATCCAATCCTTTCATTTGCAGAGGAGTTTCTTTCCCGTGTAATTGAATCACTTGGCCTCTTGAAGGCATCAGCCCTGGTCTCTGAATCCTACCACTGACCTATGAGTCTTGGTGCTATTTTTTTAAACGGGAAACAAAGCAACGTCTTGACTTGGCAGCCTCTGTTCGATTCCCCTACAAGCTTTGGGCAGCTACATGATACTGAAAGTAGGCGTGGATAAAATAGACTGTATTTGATGGATGTAAAGCCCTCACCTTGCACGGCAGTTTTTATACCGTATTTCCACTGCTTATGGGGTTAACTGTATTCTGACAGAGCTTTTCATTTGTTACGTTGTGTGTTTATCGCGTGTGTGGCCTGGAGAAGGTCGCTTTAGCTGACCTTAAAAGACTTGAAACTTCCTCAAAATGCTACATGGACATATTAAAATGGTGATGATCCTGGGAAAAGGGGCTGGGCCTTCTAGGAGTGTCCACAAAGGATGGAGAAACAGGGATAATACTCATCTGCAAGCATGTAGATTGGGTGAGATTTGGTAGAGAGGCTGGAAGATGGATAACTTGTGGTAGGCAGAGCGAGGCTGCCCAACGAGTCAGTCGCTGGGAAGAACGCAGGAGGTGTGGCAGGTTGTGGGAAGGAGAAGCTGCTGGATTTCTCAAAGATGTCGCCCTGCCTTGTGTAGCTATTGCAGTCCGAAACTCCTTGCCCGAGCGCATGTTCCCAGCCACCCTTCCTGCTGCTTGTCAAGTCAGTTCATCATAACTCCCTGGGATTTTTGGTTCCTGCTGTTGCTGCAGGAATCGCATAGCTAAAACCTACCAGTCAGCCATGGGCTTCATGGCGCTGGCCTTATAATCACAGAATCAGGGGATGGCAGGGCTCGGAAGGGACCTCTGGAGATCACGTAGTCCAACCCCCCTGCTAAAGTAGGTTCACCCAGAGCAGGTTGCTCAGAATCACGTCCAAGTGAGTTTGGAATCTCTCCAGAGGAGACTCCACAACCTCTCTGGGCAACCCCTCGGTGTTAGTAGGGAGAGTGTTGTCCCAGGTGAAGCTCTGCAGGTTCTCACTTATTCAGATACGGGGTATTTTGAGCACCTGATTGTACTTGCTGTGCTTTCATGAAAACAAGAAGCAACAATCCATCCAAACAAGTAAAAGCAATTGCGCAATTAAGTGGTACAGGATTAGAGTCCTAATTGCTCATATATGGTGTCTCAGCTCAGGTTAATGATGAAAATAGACCTCGTTCGTTCTTATGTGGCATCATTCCTTTCACTCCTAAATGAGGCAGTGATTAAAAAGATCTGTAAGTGGAGTTGTCTGGGGCCCTTTGATAGGGCTTGATGGAAGGAACCTCGCACTGAAATGATGTGCATTGTGAACCGAGTCCAAAGGACTTCGCTGATTTAGCCCTGCTGGAGATCGGGTTATTCATCTTGTCTGTTACTTTCACAAGTACTAAATATAGAGAATATTCATAAATTAAGAAAGGGAAAAGAAAGAAAGAAAGAGTTTCAAGCACTGAGCATCTTTCAGACCTATGGTTATTGGCAAATGAAATACCAGGGAGTATTTGCATGGCTCTGGTTTAGCTGCAGCTCTGTTGGCAGCGCTAAGGGGCCTGAGGAAGATGGGGAAGGTAGAGGTTATTACCACCACTGGTGGTGGGGAGGGTTAAATAGCATGAACGTGGAGGAAGTTGTTCTTTAATAGCATTTCTGTTTGGGGTGTAAGTTGCTTCATGTCTTCAGTTACTTCAGCAAATGAAGTACAAGGGGTTATTACTTTTAATTTTGAAAGAAGTTGAGACCTAAACGCGTGAAAATGCATCCATTGGACATTCAGAGTAGCAGAATTGATACCTGGTACCATAAGGGGGTGCTCTTCTAAAATGTGTCTTGATGTGGTCACAGCAAATGTATATGTTGGATAAGCTTCAGCAAATTCCAGGCTGGGAAGAGAGGGGTGTAAGGAGCCGCTGATTGTAGGATGACAATACACTTAGCGAGCAGATACACTGACAAATCAAACTGATGCTGAAAATAAACACCTTGAAAACAAGCAGTGCGGTGGGGCCAGTTGTGAGGAGCTGGATTCGTGCCTGTCCGTGGAAGTACCCAGCTCAGCAAACTGCTGTCCTCTCCCTGAGCCACACCTACAGTTTGAGCCGCGCGTTGCTGAGGAGAGCAGTAAGAGGGGCTCAGGAGATCCAGCGTCATCAGCCTCCCTTTTAGCTAGCACCAAGGCTGGAACTAGCCAACGGTCTCCTCTCCTTCGTCTTGCTTTCTGCCATCTTTTGATGTTTTGACTCCTCAAATCCTTTTGGCCAACTCAATCCACTTCCCTCTCTTCAAAGTATGGGTGTTGGGACACCTGCAAGTTTGACAGCTTTGAGCTTCCTCGCTTTCATTCAGGCACTTGGAGAAGGACCACGAAGCAGGAAGGCCAATAAAGGGAGTCATTTAGAGTTCAGTTTCAGATAAAAGAATCAAGTTTGGTGACATATGCCAGTCTAACAGTATTGCTTCTGTTCTTTGTGGCAAAATACGTTAGAATAAAACGAACAAAGAAGTGCTCAGTGTTCTATCTATCTGCTGGATTTTTCCTGCCCTGTGTTTATGCCAGGTTTTGAGCCGTGGGAAGTTTGATGTCAGTTTGGCTCCGTTCTCCCTTCCTCTCCCTGCATCCTTCTCCCTGCCCTTCTCACTCTTCTGTTCTTTGAAATCGTCCCTCCTGGCCACTGTAGGAGGAACTTTCAGGAACCAGTTCAGGGTCAAAATCTGGATTTTGTAGTTCCGTGTCAGATCACAGCGTTGCTTTGCATGAGTGTGCCTCTGTCTGGTGAGCAGCTCCAGCTTTAAAAGAGTTATATCTTCTTTATAAATTGATTTATATTATTTAAACGTATTTATATTATCTCTCCAGTAAGAGGTAGTCTCCACAGTCTGCTGGAAGGGTCTGTGTTTACTGAAGAGCTCTACAGAGCTAGAACTCGGCTTAAAAAATACCTGTTATATCACAAAGAGCTATTTTCTGGAAGCTCAGGGAGTTTTTGTGGAGGTTGTTTGGGTCTGTATTAACTGGAGCCAAGTTCTACAGATTTTTTCCACAAAACATAATATAAACTTGGGACGTTCCCAGTGATAAGTCGAATGTTAGAGTGAGCTGAAGGAGGGGTTTGTACTCTGGGAAATGAAGCTCGGCTCAAGCTCGGCGTGGTGTTGTAGGCCTTCTCAGAATCGGGGTTCGTTCAGCATGTTTAGTTAAATTCTCCAGGACAGCACTTATTCCTAGAAACAGAGATTAATTAAACTGCCAAGGTGAAAAGGGCCTGAGAGGAGAAGAGGGGAAAAAAACACCCAGATAATTTTAGAGAGTGTCGGAGGAAGTTCATTTACACAAAAGGACAGCACAAGATAAACGAAATACTACTATAAACCATCTAATAAAATAATTTTAATTAAAATTCATATTTAACAGTAATACTTAATGCTAGCATGTATTAATTGTAATATAATACTTGATATCAAATATTACTGTCTAATTACTAAATAATTATTAAAATTATTATTAAAATGAAGCCACACGGATCTTCAAAAGCAAGTTTTG
>NW_010388841.1:38008-61846 GCF_000710305.1 Buceros rhinoceros silvestris | reverse complement strand
AAATAATAGATGTAGCTCTCCCAAGTTTCTCATAAAATTAATTTTTGTATGTAAAATATTTTGCTTTTATGTGCAGTTAGATTCAGGTCCTCTTCATTGCTCTTGAAGAACGGGATTTGTACTTCCTATGCCGTGCCTCCCTCGGAGTGTTCCAGGTCAGTGGGTTTTAGTCATTCACTCCAGAAAAAAGCAAAACTGGAAGTTGGTTTCTTTGAATTCCCCTTAACGATGTTCAATCAAATGAGCACAACTGATTGATTTCTTTGTTCTTTTCTTGGAAAACTCCGTTGCGTCTGTGCTGTTTGCATGTCATTTCTCTCTTTAGATCTGCCTCCTCCAGCCGATACACGGCGTGGTATTTTTTTTCTAAGTTGACTTAGCGCAGACTAGTTGTTCTGCCTGGGAGAGGTGTCAGCTTTCACCTCTTGCTAGTGTAGCTTCAGTATTTACAGGTTACATTTTCTTCTCTGTTTTTTTCCATTACTGACTGTAACAAGGCCAAATTTGCACTTACTTGAGAACGAAACTTTACTTCTGTACTTGGAAAAAACACAGTGTATGCTTTTGCGAAAAATAATTATAGTGAAACCGATCTTCGCCCCAAGAGCCTTCCAGGTGAAGTGCCTCAAAATTGGATCTGGCTGGTCTGAGTCCTCAGGTGTGGACTTAATTCCTAGTTCTTTATTGATCTAAAAACCTAATATTTGGGTGTTGTGTTCTTGGTGCCTGGGGAAGTGGCCTTCAGCCTGCCGTACCTGTGACCACCTACCCATCCTCACCAGCGACTGTCCAGTGGAAGAAGATCTAACACTTTTTTCTCTTGGAAGGGAAACAAAGAGCAAATATTAAATAGGAGACCTTCTGGTTTAGGATGGAAAGTGTCTCTTTGGGGAAACCATCGTGCAAGTAGTTTTCACCTGCCTAAGATAGATACGTAGGTTGAAGGGAAATTACAGAGGGGCGTGTTGAAAAGCAAGAAAACAGCAGAGTCTTGAAGAGTTGCTGCTGTCCACTTTTGTTAATGATTGGAGCCAGCAGTAAGTAAAACTATACAGAAGGGGGGAGGAAAAAAAACAAAAAGGAAAAAGCCCAGCAGCTCCTGAAGCAAATTTAAAAAGCCAGGGAGGAAGAGTTCGCTGTTAACAAGAGAGCTCTGCAGCGTACGGTGATCCGTTCTGGTATTTATCCATCCTAACTGCTAAGCGAACCAGAGCAGCCTCCAGCAGCACTGCAGAACAGTCCCAAACCCAGGCCGTGGAAGCAGAAGCTGATGGTGAAAAAAGCCACTTGACATGAAAGAGCAAAGGGCAGCGCTCGAGTTTATCTGGCAGGACATCACGCTGGGCGCCCAGTCTTTGTATAACCAAAGAGATTTTGCATAAGGGCTTCTAATTCAGCATCTTCCAGGAAAAGTGCCTTTTTTTCTTTTTTTTCCATTTTATTTAAGTTCCTCGTACACTGACGCACATATTCCTGGAAAATGTCAACATCAGCAAGCAGGTTAGCGGGTAAATATTGTTGACAAGTGCCAGTGAATGACCGGAGAAGGAAATATGTAAAAGGTGGAAAGCAGACAGCAGGGTTAAAGGAGAAAGATTTGGGACAACGGATAGAGACAAACCAAGACGATCTGTACTTAAAACGTAAAGGCAACAATCTCCCTCAATGCCTGTGTTAGGTTGAAAACTTTTATTAATGCGGAAAATGCTTCAGGAGAACAAAAGGAGTTTTTGAACGCTCCACCTGTCTTAGGAGCTCTGTTAGCACCAGCCAGCGGTGCGGTAGGTTGGTTTAGCTTTACGCGCTAATTGATGCGTTTGTGTCGCAACGTGTTTCTGTTAGACAAGTGTTGAAACTCTTCAGCTGCGTAGTCTGAGGGTCTGCGCTGCCGAGGTGTGTACGTTCCCCGTCAAAGGCTCCCGGGTACCCGAACACCTCTTTTGCCCGTTTCACCTGTGTATGTGTCTGTGAACTCATGCACGTATTTAATATATTGTGTTAGTATTTTATAATATGTATGTACTGTAAAAGTAATTGACTCAAAATAATACAGATTTTCAAATTTTTAATTGGTGCATGATAGCATAAATCTCATATATTGCAAAACAGTCTTCACTGGATCCAGCACCATAGGTGAAAATTCAGCTGGCAGGTGTATTCTAAACACTGTGAGGCTGTTGTAACCTGACTTCTGAAATTCGTGGAATGATGGCTGTGTGCATAGTAATAATTAAGATATCAGCCTTTGTATTTCGTTCTGCTCAGAGGAATTAAAAACGTGGGACAGAATTGTGATAGCATGGTATTTTTTCGGGATGATTAAAGCTTTTATAATAGCCAGCATTTTTAGATGCCACAGCAGAAAATGTTATAATTGAACGTCTTCAACAATTTGTGTCTAATTATAAAGAGCACTGTGTAAGCGGAATTTGATACTGTTTTGGAAGTCGAGGTTAAGGTTGAGCAGGAAGGAAAACTGGATAATGAATTTTCTGAGGGGAAGAACAGAGAAGTGGTACATAAATATAACTTCAGCAGGCACGGGCTTTGTGTTGGACTACCTGACCTAAAGCTAAAATTAACCAAATTTTTGGCTGTCACTGCGAAAGGCGTCTCGCTCAGAATTGGCAGCTCGCTAACAATTACGCGGTGGTTGTTCAACACAATCTGCAGCTGGAAAAAGGTATCACAGTTGGCATCTGTTTGTTGCAGTCAGTATGATTTTATCTAGATTGAAATATCGACTCTGTCTTGTTCGTAGTGTTTGTACTGTTGCTACTCGAGTTGCTCCAGCTCTTTCAGAGCCGGGGAGTGCCTCCCTGGTGAGATGAGAGGTCTTCAATAGGTGACTCTATTCTGCAAGAACTGAGTAAGAAAAGGAATAGAGCTCATTATTTTCCGTTACTTGTCCGTTCAGAAAAGCAAGACGACTTCTTATCTCTGCTTTGAAGTACAGCCACCAGACTCTTGCAGAAGGCTTGCCTTTCCCCACCAAACCCGCGTCGGCTTATATGTCTTTAGTAGGAGATGAGCTGGCAAGGTAGAACAATGGGAAGGTAGGTTTGGAGTTTCCCTTCAGAGATGAGCCTCTGATTGACACTGGCATTTGCAGAAGAACAAACACAAGGAAAACGGGAGGGTGTCTCCATTGACGCTTGGTATTTATCCATTTATGGGGTGCTTACATTTGCTAAAATATGTGAGGAAAGCACAAAAGGCACATTCTGCAATCCAGAGGTTTCTGGTCGATTGTTTTTTTTTTTTTTTCAGTAACCAAGTTGGCTCTGCTTGAGTTTCCTGCACCTGGTTGTAAAACAATAGACAATACAACTCAGACTCCATAATGAAACCTTCCAAAATTTTGAAGTGTGTTATAAATAACTTGCTAGTAAGCCAGAACAAGATGAACATGTTCTTGCTGTTATTTTTCCCCAACATAGACTGGAAAAATTTGTGCAGAGGAGTCGTTTAAAAGCTGATATCCTGTCTTGGGTTTCATGAAAATGTCGGTTTTAACAATCGTTTATCGAGTTTCTTCCTCCCGGATAGAGAAGAGCGCTCTAACATATGCTTTTTTTCCCTCTATTCTGTACCTCGCTCTTCTTTGAAGCTTCAGAAGCTGCAGCTTATAAAGGGGTGGGGAAGCTCCCGTTTAAAGAGGTTGGGCACCTGGGGATTCAGGGCTGGGACACCACAGGGACTGCAAGCCGTGGTCTGTTCCCTCTTGCGGCATCGCTCTCGGAACGAGCTTCCCTGGGCCGTGAGGGGTAGGTGAAGGATCACGCAGTGCTCTCCCACAGTCTTCATGACATTATGCAAACAGCGCTATCAAGAATTTATTTATTGACGTCGCTTTTTTAAAGAGAAATGGTAGGAAAAAACCTGACAGCACAGGAGGGAGAAAAGGCAGAAGAATTTTGGGTCCTATGAGATAAGTGTCGAACAGTGCTTCTTTGCAGAGAGCACAGGAACACCAGCTGGCAAGGCATTTATTTTTGCTTCAGAATGTATTTAAGCAGTAAACAATTTAATAAACTTTTTTTTTAGTCGTTTTCAAGCCTTTTCTAGAAGACAGCTATAAATTGTGTGAAAAAGGCATGTATAATTCCGTTTCTGGTATGCATCAAAATTGTTGTTGTTTAGAGACGGTGGTGGGGTTTTTTGTGGGCCTGGTAGTAGATGTGACCCCTTAAAACAAAAAGGCTTAATATCTTTGGGTGAGGAAGCAGATTCTATTAACCATCTCAAGTAAATCTGCACTCCTCGCTGTTTTGAATTTGGAGAAATCTACTACTTCAGGCTGAGGAAGTGTCTTTTGGGAAGTGTCTTTTAGGGCTCTGCAGTAGAGAGGTCTGGAGCTATTAGAGAGAGTCCAGCAAAGGACACAAAGATGACAAAGGACCGGAGCATCTCTCCTGTGAGGAAAGGCTGGGGGAGCTGGGGATGCTCAGACTGGAGACGGGCAGGCCCAGGGGATCTCATCAATGTCTATAAATACCTGAAGGGAGGGGACAAAGAGGACAGAACCGGGTGTCTAGTGACAGGACCAGAGGCAATGGGCACACACTGAAACATAGGAAGTTCCCTCTGAACATCAGGAAACACTTTCACTGTGAAGGTCACCGAGCACTGGCACAGGTTGTCCAGGGAGGCTGGGAACTCTCCATTCTTGGAAATGCAGAGAAGATTCCTGGACGCAGTGCTGGGAAACCACTCCTGGGTGGCCCTGCCTGAGCAGGAAGGCTGGACCAAAAGACCTCCAGAGGTGCCTTCCAACCTCAACTACTCTGTGATCCCGTGAAGATATGCCATATCTTAAAAGAATTTTTAGTATACCGGTTTTCCTCTCCTTTTTCGTCTTCCTGTCCTGGAGATCTGCCTTATTTGCAGCAGCAGACTGGGAGCCAATCTATACCTTTAGTCCAGACAGATAAAACTGTTATTTGCAGCTTATCTCGCTCGCAGTCATGGCAATTCCACAGGTGCACAGAGCAAGTCCGTACTGGGTTTATTTTGCCTTCCCCCCTGGCTTGTGCCTGCTTTGCCTGTGCAGGCTGTCCGCCGGTGGCTGAAACCGGCGAATCGGTGTGTTTATAGACCCGAACATCACAAGACGTGTCCGTGTCGATGCGGTCGTGATTGCTGAGATACCGCTGCTACCTTCTTGAGTGTCAGGAGCATGATTGTATTAGCCTAGGAAGACGCCGTGCTAATCCCCATAAATGAGTCCAAGATAATTCATTGCTCATCTGAGTTACTCCTCTGTCCTGTGTGAGCCAACCCTGAAGCTGTTGTTCTGCAGCCTGGTTATCTGCCCTTGTTTTATTGCAGCACAGAGTTCGGTCCCCCAGGATGTAATATAGGACATATTTGCGCAATTTTTGCTGTTCCTAAACTGAAATAGGAAAAAATGACAGTGTTTGTGCTGATAAACCATAGCTTAATTGGCCCTGAGGATGGTTTCCCTAAAACGAACCTGAGTTCTGTTGTTCCAGGGGAAAAAAAAATTGTTTTAATGGGAATTGGAAGGAGTTTTCATTTTGTTCCAGCAGTGTTCTTAATTTTGCTGGCAAAAATAGGAGCAATTTTTCATCTGTCAATAACGCTCCCCTCCACTCTGCCTGAATCTGGAAGTAATGGCCTCCTGCATCATCCTGTTTACTCCTCTTGCTTGGAAAACGTTACAGATTCAGTATCAGCTTAGACAGAGACATTTGTTTATAAAACCCGTGAGGCTGTTGGGGTCCCCGTTTTCCAGGCGGTTTATAAAGAGCGATATTTTAAGCTGGGATAGAGGGGTGAACGGGGAAGCTTCAGAAGGGGAGAGCGTAGAGCTGTGACCCAGAGCAGCATCCATGCGTGAAATTAGATGCTGTACAGTGGACGTTCTTATTTTGGCTAATGTAGCCTCGGGCAGAAAATTCTCTTGCTGCATCCTTGAAAGATTCTTTTTTTCCTTTTCTTTCCTCTATAACCTTGTGCATTAATTATCTCTTTGCAGTTTCCGAACAGTAAATCGGTCATTTTGTAAAGAGGAAAGTGCATATTCATGTACTTCAGAAACAGCGAGTGAATGGATGCTTTTTCCGCCGGCATCGCTGTACCCAGAGTCGTCTCCTACATCTGGCTGCCTTCTCCGCAAAAATGTGTGCACCTTCTAAATGTTGTCCTGATGCTCAAGGACAGAATTGTGTATTTGGGGATTTTGATGTGTTGGGTTTTGTTGTTAGTATTTTCCTCACTTTTCATTTATTAATAGCTTGCCTTTTCTAGTGGAAATATAGGCAGATTCATCCCTGCGTGCAGAGGTACCGTGAAAATGAATGGGAGCAAAAAGTACATTTTAATTGCCAGCTAAAGCCACGTTTAGAAATTTGCTGCTCTTAGAAATATTCCAGCTTTTGCGTGAAAGAAAGGAAACCCCAAACACCTCGGTAAAAAACATCTGCGAGAAGGCAGTAAAACGCATCAGTAACATCAAAGACATTAGAAAAAAAAGTCTCTATATTTCTCTTAATGTTATAACAATATTCTGATGCAGAATTGAGACTCCTGTTGAGTCTTACCAGAATACAAGTTACATTTAGGGTTCAAAAGACGTTTTCAACCCCAAGCTAGATTTCAGTGGTCTTGAAATGGTTTGTCATCTCTGAGGAGGTAAACCAAGGAGGAAAAGAACGCAGAGCTGCTGTGCCGTACCTGTAGTGGCTGAGCTGCATTGGTTGGTCCTGGGTTTTGGTGCCTACTGGTGGTACCATGTCTGGGATGTGGTCCTGGGCTGTTATTGAATGGAAAAAATAATTAAAAAAAGAGACTGGTCCTTGGAAGCAGCAGTAAAATAGGTAAGTTGATCCCAAAGCGTCTACCTAAACTTCTTTTGAGACTTCAGGGAACAAACCCCTTAGTTTTTGTATGTTAGCACAGTCATGATGATGATGATGATGATGATGATGATGGTGTTGTCAGTCCCTGAAGTTATGCAAAACACCATCCAGTGTAGTCTTTGAAGTACCTGGAGTTGGTGTTGCTGTTTGTAGTTACTTCCATCTCATGACAGCCGACCGTACTCGCATCCTTCGGTCGTGTAAGTGTTCCACATAGCAAGGGAAGTTCTCTGCCGTTTTGACAGGTGTTTACCAGGGCCGGCTGTGAAAGAGGTATCAATTTCTGACACGGTAAAATGGGGATTATTGCCTGTCTAAAGTAATCCGTACTCACTGCGTTTCACTGTATTTCAACACAATGTTTAACGTGACTTCCAGGACAGCATGCAGCACCTAATTTAATTCTCTTGTTCATCCTTTTGAGTTACACGTTCTAGGCCTTTTTTTTAAAATTCGTTTTAAATAAAGGTAGTCACTATGCAAATTACCAAAATGCAAAAGTGAATCTTGTAGCTGTCTGCAATTTAGGCCAGGAGGAAGATGATTAGAGCTGCTTAGAAGTGCTGACAATTTCTATTTGTCTGAAATTAAGTCTACTTTTTATTGTCAAAAACCTCCTAACAGATTTCAGACCTCTTTTGGACAACTTCTATTACTATTTTTAATCAGAACTTTTGAAAGAATTTCCACTTTATTTTTGACTTTTTTGTTCAAATATTTGAAACGTTTTAAAACATGAAGATTTTCTTAGGAAAAGTGTGAATCAAGTAGCTCCAAGGAAGATGCTAATGACAATGTGTAGACATGCTTCCTTTGCACTGTCTGTCTTCTTCACACCAGGTAGATCAGGCCACGGTGACAGCCTTGACAGCTGTTGTACTTGTTCTAGGGAAGGTAAGGAGGAAAATTTCCGATGTCACCAGACAGACAAGAAGAAAGCAGCCTGCGAGAGGGGAGAAGATGGAGGAGGTCTGATAAATCTGACTCGAAGATCTCCATTTTTAAAGTTCTGGTCTCTTTTTCTACTACAGAATCTATCCTGTTATTGCTGAGTTTGTGAGTAGGTACCTCCTCAGGGGTGGATTTTGGCATGAGGCTCGTCCCGCATTACAAATACTGACGTCACGCTAATCCACGCAAATCTCTGCTCAATCAATCTGAGCATCTGTGGTTGGTTAAACAAAACACGTAGGTGCGAAAGCATTTGCATCTCACATGCCCTGCTGGATCTGGCAGGGGCTGAAGGGGAGTGTAAAGGCACGGAGGGAGATTTGTCACCGCGGTGCCTGCGTGGCAGCTCGGAGATCTAATTGCGCCGGGCGCAGAGGTACCTGCGTGGGCTGGAGACGCCAGGCGTCAGCCCAGCTGCGTGAAGAGGTGAATCCAGCTCAGACTCAAACCTGTTTCTGTGGCTGCAGTGGTGTTAAAGCTCCAGTCTGTGGGGATACAGCTCACTGGGGGAAGTGCCCTCGGGGTGGTCTGCAGGAGACAGCAAGCACAGGGTAGCTGGACCCAGCCGGTCCCTCAGGCTTTGACATAGACCACATCGTCACTCTCACCATTGCGTTTTCCCCAGATTTGCTTGTTTATTCTCTCCTTCAGTCCCTTCTGTGTTTCCCATGTAATTCTTCGTGCATTCTAGGCCTGACCACAGAGAACAGAGGTGCAGATGAAATAGTTTGTGTTGGGTGAAGAGAGCAGGGGGAGAGGTGGACTTGCCAGTAACAGATCAGATGTGTTGCAAACCTAGTTTGGCTTTTATTCACTGCACAGTGATTAGAGGCTCAGACAAGAATGAGGAGAACCAAACTGGTCCAGCTCAGCGAATATCCTTGTGCATTTAGTGGGTGGCATCAACAGGTGAGCAAGAGAGACCCCTAGTTTGCTGCTTGAGAGTTCCTCCGCATCTGCACTGCTCGATGGGGGGCTGACACGAGAGCAGCTCCCACAGGGACGGTGATGATCCGCTGGGGTACGGACTTGCTGCCCACCCACCTGCCTCTTTGTGGAAGCGCTTCTGGCTGTGCAACGAGAAACCACCAAGGAATACATCGCAGTAGTCCCTTGACTCTGCAACGAAGAAATGTTCCTAAAGTAAACACAGAACTTAATGAAACTGAGAAAAACAGTAATTTAAAGAGGCGCTACCCTGAGAAACTGCCCATTTCCCAACCGTGAGTCACAAAGAGTTAAGGCAGCCGAGTCGCAGCACATCTTCAGCTGGGGAGAGGTGTCAGCTCTCTCCTGTAATAAATACTGTCTTCCTTTGGTTATTTAATTGTGGTTTTGTCAGGCTGAAGAAGTGTTAAGGGTGGAGGATGAACTGCTTTCGGTTCGCTGAGGAAAGGCAGCATTGTGCAGCGCGGCTGGCAGACAGAGATCTGGTGATCCCCAGAACGGTGATGTTCACCTCGGTCTGGCGTCTTGCATTCCGATTGTTTGGTGCTTTAATAAGAAATGTGTTTCCAAAACTGAAAGTCTGTTTGAGCTACGGTCCCTTTTAAAATAGAAGCACTTTTTTATTCTCCCTGGGAGAGCAGGTAAATATAACTCAGTTGTGTGATTACAGGCAGAACTGCAATCCTGCTTCTGAACCTACAACGGCAACGCGGAATTCTAGCGTGAAAATCACGTATTGTGCAAGAAGTGCAAGTAATTCACTTATTGTGCAAGAGCCCTACTTAAATTGGGTTATTGACTTTGAACCCTGGCCTTTGGGCAAGAAGGATGTGCGCTGCTGTCCTGCCTTTCTGTGGGTGATGATCTTGAAGTTGCTTATGCAAAAGCATTGCCAGCTTTCTAATTTTGCTCCCATCTCTGGTATTTGCTTCTTCCCTACTGGAAAGCCTGTCTACTAGCGTCACAGAATTCCGTGAGGAGTTCAGCTCTTGGGTTTGAGATGTGCCTTCCTGACGTTCCTGAAAAATGCTTAGGAGCTGCAAGCGCGCAGAAATTAGAAGGAAATGAAATGATGAAGTCCGCTGTTAGTTAAAAGAAATGTCTGTTTTTATGCCAAATGTGAAGTTTTACAGTAGCCGACTCAGATTTTTGAGTCCCTGGAGCTGGCAGTACTGTGATGAGTAGAACATATGGACACTGCTACCACAAGCTTGCCCAGCATTAGTGTCTCGGCAGCAAATACCTTTCGTGCACTTAGTCTTCAGGTCAGGTTGAAGTATTGACTTCTGTGCTGTAACAGGGAGGGTGCCAGCTGGGCCGATGGCTTTGTGGCGTGGACACTTGTACAATACACACAGAGGTGAGATCTCATGCAGGCTGTTCCAAAGCTCTCTCCTCGCAACAGTTTTAACACTGTTCAAACCGATGCTGAGACAGGATATATTCAGCTTTTCACCTCTCCCTTTTAATTCTTATGAACATTCAGATCTCGGTGGTTCATCACTTTTCTTTTTCAACTATATGGCCAGACATTTTGTTTGGCTGAATGTAGAATAATTAAGGTCCGTGCATCATTTATTTAACTTAAGTTTTATTGTTCCTTAAATATGTTTCTTCACATTTCCTTACAGTGGCAGGTACCAACTGTGCCCTGGCCGCCGTGCAGCTACAAAGCTGCCAGCGACAATGAATGGGCCAGTGTCTCCAGGGCTGGCTGGCTTACACACCCGTTACAGGGTCACTTCTACCCCTCTTTCCTTCATTTCCTTGTTCTCCTGAGACTGCGGTGCTGAGAATATCACTTAACCTGTTGCGGGGAGAACCTCAGCTGTTACGAACGCTGGCAGTTTGGGCTGGATGATGGAAGTCCCACGCTGGCACACTCACCCTTTTCTTCTTCTTTGCGACCAGGAGAGTTGCAAGTGCGTGTACGTGAGTTTATATACACACCCCCCCATATGTTTAATCATTGTTCTGCATTATTCACCCGTTACTTAACAGCTCTTCCACACAGACGTGACGGCTTTTTGTGCTCCTCTTCCTTTTATAGCAAGCTCTGCCTCGATTTGCAAAAATGACATGGGCGAGAATGTCATGATGTTCCTTTCTGATTGCCTCTCCCAACGCCTCTCCTGACTCTTACTGACAGATATATAGCGTAAGCCCTGCTTCTTCATTTAGTATGGATCATGTTGGCAGTGAGATCAAAGAGGAGCAATCCAGGGAGATGCCAAACAGTTTTTAACTGGCTTCTTACAAAAGCCAAGGGTGTTCTTTATTGTATATACATAATAATAAAATGAAAACCTTTTTGTTCCTCCTTTCAAGAGCTCCTTCATTCCTCCTGTGTCACCGCAGAAAATTCTTGAGTTTATAGCGTTACCATGAACCATGTTTGTGAATATCATTTAATCAATATTTTCTTAAATGTTATTATTTCCTTTTTTCCCCCCCTTATTTGAACAAATGCCTTCATTATCCTATCCTAGTCCCTCTGCCAAAAAACTTATAGTGATTCCCACTGGTGACATCACGCTTGATCAGTCACGGAGTGCCCTGCTGCTGAACTCCACTAACAAGCCATTTGTAACTACAGCACACTTCTGGTTTTTCCTCTTTTTTATTTTATGGCCGGTCTCAAATGATATCTCCCTTCCTTTGCACGTGCTTTGGAGGATAATTTTCAGAAACCTCTTTGGCTTTGAGTTTTTGCTTAGTGGCAATATGTTAAAGTATGCAAAATTGCATCTCCTCGCTGTAGTGCACAGGCTGGCTTGTGTCAGACCACTGCATCAAGGTGGGCAATGTTGGTCAAACAACGGGCAGACAAAAGGTGAAGGGATGCCCGAATGTTTTCCACTACGAGATCATTATGTTCTGCTCTTACTTTCTACCAGAAAACGAACTTGCGGTGGCCGTGAGTGTTGCCTGGGTCGCTTTCCTTTTGCGTGTAGCCGTATTTTTAGTAAAAGGCAAACAGAGCTGGGTGCGTGAACTGCTATCAGTTCCTGACACCTAACAGAGACTCTTCTGCCCCCGTTTTGCCTTAAGAATTATTAAAATGCCAGGTAAAAGATACAATTTCAACTTGTCTAGCGAAGGTATTATCCTGACCTGAAGCAAACCCAGGTGTTACTTTCAGTGTGTTCTTGTCTTAGACTTCAGCATGTCATTGGTTTAGACTGGTATTTCCCAGAGAGCAAAGTACCGTTTTTCAGTGCCAGGAAGCCTGTGGGGTGTCAAAGGTGGTTCATATAAAACAGTTTATATATGGCCTGCTTACGTGGAGTTGCCCTGTCCTTTATTACCTCTCTTTTCCTTTTTTCCCTTTTGGTGTGTTTATTTTCTAGGCTGATCCAGATTCTGTTTTCTATTTGCAGAAGTAACTGAGGAATATTGATTCTTGTCTGTGTTGGCATGACAGATCAAGCCCTTGGAAATAGCACTGAAGTAAGAAATTAAATCCAACAGTTGCATTTTTACTCTCTTCATTCTCCACTGAATGCTTCAGAAGCGCAGACTTTTTATATAAGCAGCTGAAGGGAGGCAGAGTCACCGTCAAGTGCATTGTTGTTCCCCTGGAGCTTCCAGATGGTGAGGAAAGTCCCGAGAAAAATGTAGGACCGGCATGTTCCGTCAAAGTCAAGCTGTGTCTAGACGGGGAAGCTTACGTAAGGCAGCGGGAGAGGAAGGGTGCCTTGTGTAACCGCTGTCCCTAGCAAATAAACACTCGGTACTTCTCATGCTTTGGCCCGTGGAGGCTGACAGCAAAATGCACTTTTGTGCTTTTTTTACTTCTCCCGTTCTGACTTGCAGCTCGGGGTCATTCTCTTGCTGACGTGGTTTTCAAATGCGTGCTCATCTTCCAGTTATTGTGATTTTTCTGAAGGCTTTGCTCTTCCTGCTCAAGCCAAACTGCTTTTCCTACAAGCCCGTATACACCTGCTCAGCTAATTTAAAACAGATACAGCCCGTTGCCGATTGTAAATGGCCTCGAGAGGGTGTTGATAGGGTTTGGCAAACAATATGCAGGGCGGCACAGGGGCTCGTTTGTAAAGCTAAATGCTGTAGTGTGCTTCGGTCTGTACCTTACGGGGACCTCTGGCACCCCTCTGGTGTTCAGCTCGCCCTACATCCACAGTTTGGTTTGGTTTTCCTCTGGCTGAATGCAGATCTCAGCCGGTGAGTGCTTTCTGCTTTACTCATCCTCTCATAACAATTTTCTCTTGGTTTTGGAGCTATGTCAAAGGTTTTCTGTGTGTTTATTCCTGCTATAAAAACATGAACGCAATAAATGTTTTTTCCTTTTGATTTGGTTCTGTCTTACATCGGTGTCGCAGGTCTTGCCCTTGGCTTTGCTCCTATCTATAGATAGAACTGGCTCGGTGCAGTTTGTTGGTGCTTTGTCCACAGGAGGTCTGATCTGCTCGGGGGTAGCATCCTGGCTCCTTCTGCTCACCGAGGCGTGTAGTGCAGCCACCTTGCAGAGAGGACACAGGCTAAAAAACTTGAGGGTTGATGGTCCTTCAAAGTCTTCTCACAATTTTTGGCTGCCTACCTTCAAGGCCCAGAAGTGCAGAGAGGTTTCTTCTGCAGCTGATGCAGAAGCATCTTTGGGAAGCTCAGCTTGAGGAGCCGCAGGGGGTGCTGAGACGTGCAGTTGTGTGTAGTGTTAGAGAGGACGTAATTACTGGGGTTTGGCTTTTCAGTGGTGGTGTCTACACCTGGGAGAGAGTCACTCAGTAGTGTTTGCGTCTGGTTTCTAGACCCTGAAGTAAGTCAGAGTGATGGTCTGCCCTTAGGTAATATGAATTCTTTTTTCCTTCCTTTTTGAATGTAGCCTTAGCACCTCTGTTATATTTTCCTACGAGAGTACGTTGTGCAGTTAATCCCTTTTTAACCTCCATCTTGCAGTCCATTTTAAATAGGGCTGTGGCCTTTCTGACACTCAGCTTTTTTTCTTAGCCAGAGTATATATTTAGTTCCACTGCCTTTTGTTATAAACTCAAGGAAAATATAAGAGAAACTCCTTTCTGAAGCTCTGGAGGAGAAGAAAAAAAAATCAATACTTTCTCCTTCTGAGGAGAAATAAAGTTTTGTACCATGTCTCAGTTTTATGAAATTAATTTCCTTGGCTCCACTCTGAGAGCAGAAGCCTGGCTAAATTATTATGCTCTCACGCAGAGCAGTTAATGCTGTGGTCCTGAACATTCCACTGTCAAGTTCTTCCCATGCTCCTGAAGGATTCTCTCTTTAAACTACAGAATGACATTTAAATAGTCTCTATCTCAGTTTTTCTCTTTTTCCCTCCCCTTTTTTTGGTCCTTCTCCATTACCCACCTGAAATAGTTCACAATTTTTGAAACTTCATTTAAAAGTAGTTTGCAGACATCTCTGTAAAGACTAAAAATACCGACTTGGTCAGAGCAGTGCGATAACAGTGCCAAAATTTCTCCTGGGTGAAGCTACTCTGTTGATCACCCTTGTGACTGCATCAACTGGAGAAGGACAATTACTGCTTTTTCATACATATATTCTGGGAAAGGGAGTGTGCAAGTTAGAAAAGAAAATGTCAACCCCCCTTGTGTCTATAATCCTCAGATCAGTACTGAAGAACATTGGTGCAGAGCAGAGCTGCTCCCTTTGCCACCTCAGGTGGGCAATTACAGTCATGATACGTGCCCAGGAACCCAAATATTTCTTTCTTGCAGTGAGGTCTAAGGGCAGATCACCTGTGAAAGGTCATGCCACTGTTTCTCGCCCTGCTGTTGCCCCCTCCTCTGAGAGGACTAGGTGGGTGTGCCAGGGTGGGGAAGGGAAGGAACGGTGATGACTTGGTGTGTTGTCTCAAAGTAAACAGATGTGTGTTCGGGGGCTGATGTACCGAGTCAGACCGGTGACTGTCACGCACAGTTAGTGGTTTAGTTTGGAGAGGGGCGGGGGGTTGCCGGCAATAGCCTTGTCTTAAGGAGAGGGGAATCTAAGGAACATCCTACCTCATGCACTTTTTTATTTCAGTGGGTTTGCTTTTTGAGTAAGGCTCTTGTTCCTTTGATCATGTCCTTGAGCACCTTCCCCTTGGGCACGCCTTTCTGCCCCACTGCCTTCCAAATAGTTCCTGTGACAGCAGATACCCAGACCGAAAATGTTTGCCATAACTCGCAAGTCAAAGCACTTTCAATCCCAGAATAGAGGAGACCGCATGCAGACTTCATTACACAGTGTTCATAACATAAACAAGCTTGCCATTATGTCATAGCAACAAGCACTGTGCTTACATGAAAGTTTGATTCAGGTCTCCAAGAGTGGAAGACCTCTGCAGCCAAATTATCACAGCGACCTACTTCTCTGAAAGAGTGCCCTACATAATTTCAGAAATTAGATATGACACCAATATAGTCGGCCATATGGTGCCTTTTGCTGGTGTAGGATGAACAGTGGGATATTCTTGGGGCCACGCAAATGTCTGTCCACTGACTAGGTGAAGTCAGCTCATTATTAGTTGGTGTGAGGTGTGACACTTGTTTTCCTGATGTTGTGAAGGCAACAAACTCCAAGCACCGGTTGTTTTAAAAAAACATTTTCTAATTGTGTGGGCATGATCCTAAAAAGTGTTAACCTCTTTCTTTTTCAGACCAGTAGTGTCCGCCTTCGATTGCTGCTGAGAACGCAAGAGGCTAACATCTAGAATAATGTAGACAGCTTAGAACCTACCTCTCAACAGTTCGTAAGAGAGAGGGTTTCCCCAGAGCAGTTAGACACGTTTAACTGATCTGACCCTGAGCTGCTGGGGCAGCGTTACGTATTTTTCTGGTGGCATTTCCCCACATTTGCTGTAGAGGCTGTTAGATGTGTGTGAGGTGTGTGTTGTTGGTGCTGTGTTGGGGCATCACGAACAGTAGAAGAACCATTATTAACTGGTGGTGTCTGCGGCAGCAACAAATAATGTTTGTCACAAATAACATGTTCTTCAATCAAAGGCTCCTGTGGATCTGAAGGAAGGAGATCTTACAGCACCCCTTGAAGAGGCCAGGAGCTGGTGGTGGAGAAGCAGGAGGGGAGAAAGACAGAAATGACCAAATACTGAGCATCACGGCACCCTGCATTCCTTACTATTCTTAATCAAGGTGTACTTAACCCAGAGTGCCGCGCTGGTGGATCGGTGTTGGCCTCATTCCAGCACATGACCATGTCGAAGGCCGGGCGTGGGCATGGTGTCCCACCTACCGCAGCAGCCGGCGGGGATGCAGCGGGTTGGGGCGGCAGCACGAGCCGTTCCCGAGGCGATGGATGAGACGGGGCGGAGGTAACGGCAAGCTGCAAATCCCGCTCCTTGTTGGCAGCGGAGTCACCACCCAGCAGCCACCTGTGAATGTCGCTTGTCAACACATTGGGATGGCAGAGGAGGTTTCAGGGCAAGATGGTGCCTTATTTTGGAATCAGTGGTTTTGTGGCCCGGAGTTCTGGAGCACTTGCTCCTTGCCAGAGTTGCCGGGTGGTTTTATCTACAACAGTTTTACACGGTGTGTATGTTTTCACTGCATTGTACCTTGTGGAATTGTGAAGTTACATCCCTCCCTGGCATGGTACCTACTTGTTATTTATTTATTTACCTTTGTGCATTACTGTAGAAATCATGTTTTGAAGTGAAAACCAACAAAACCACCCAAGGATCTTGTTTCAGCCCTTTACCCATAGTTTCCTCTTAGACTGAGGACTGAGGCTCTTCCTCCCCCCAGTTTTTTTTTACCAATACCTTTGGAGTCTGTGCAAAACGAGCTTTTCTGCCGTGCCCTCTCTGACAAGAACGTTCTTTTCCTGAGGACTGCTCTCATTTTAGGTGTCTGCTGCATAGGTTTTCTGTGTAATACCTCTGTGCCAATCTGCAGACCCCAGCTG
Organism: Buceros rhinoceros silvestris; assembly: GCF_000710305.1. Classification (NCBI taxonomy): domain Eukaryota; kingdom Metazoa; phylum Chordata; class Aves; order Bucerotiformes; family Bucerotidae; genus Buceros; species Buceros rhinoceros. Next base: position 45,164 of record NW_010388841.1, on the reverse strand, counting down.
AAATACCCACCCCAGGAAAGCCCCGCTGAGCGATGAGGCAAAGCAGCGCTGCTTTGGGTACGCTGAGGCAGCTCAGGCGGCACCGCTTGACCTGTGCACGGGGCAAGGCTTTGAAGAGCAAAATGCATCGCGTGCTCCTGAAGCGGGCAGTGGGGATGTCTGGGGTTACCTCCCAAAGGGGGGCTGCGCAGGCACGGCGGGCTCCTCCTTCACGCTCCCCTCCTGCCTGCCAGCACGCGCCCTGCGAGTCGTTACCGCTGCGGACAAGCTGGCATCCCTTGCAGCCTGGTGTGTGTGTTTGTTAGGTGGCATCCGTCGGGATAATCTCGTTTTGGCTTTTAACCATAAGGTAAGCGTGTGGTGACCTCTGAGCAGTCTCTGCACCTAACGCCGTGTGCTCCCAGCTATTCGATATTGGTGGTGAGAGTGTTTCTGGCAGAGCCCCCGGTGGGGAGACCTCATTGTTCCGGGGCCACCGTGTTTGCTGACAGCCAGGAGTATCTTCTCCTGCTGCCAGCACAGGAGGCACCTGCTGATCAGAAACTTCTTTTATCACAGTGCTTAATTTGCTGTCTCACAGCTTTTTGAAAGAGAAGCCTTTCATCTCTCGAATTTGGAGAGGAGTGATACGGTTGTATTAAGGAGATGATGCCTATCTGTGACCAAAAGGGGTTTGGTTTGGTTTGGTTTGGTTTGGTTGGGTTTGGTTTGGTTTGGGGATTTTTGACGATGGCAGTTACACTAAAGCGCAGTGCAAGCGGCTCAGCTGCCAACGTGAGATGAGTCAGGGTGGAGGGTGCCTGGGTTGTCCCGAAGGCTCCCTCTCCAGAGCTGCCTGGTCTTGCTCCCTGCTTCTCTCTAGACCAGAGAGAGAGGCTGCGTAACTCAGGTGTAACTGTCCTGACTAGTAGTGGTTTGGGTTTTTTTGGTTTTGAGGCAAAGCTGCTCTTTGCACAGGTGGAGCTTACTTGGGCTAGAAACCACCATAAACCCTGCTAGACAAACAGCACCTAAAATATTCCCGCTGCAGCGTTCAACCAGACTCTGTGCTGGTGGTGATGACCAGGCAGATGTCTGCTCCGCAGAAAGCTTTAGCCCCTGCACTGATCTGACATAGATTTTTGTTATGTTTTGAAGGACGGTGGCATGCCTCTGCCATTTTGGAGACATCACGGTCCTCTTAGACTTGTAGCTACTCGTTAGATCATAAAATACATGCCCTAAAACTAGTGCCAGTACAGTGAACTCTCCTTGAAGAATGTTTTGGGGTTGGACACATAATTTGAGCTGATAACCATGGATGGTTGTGATGATTAAAATATCCCTGAAGGTTAGAATCTGTCTCATTGATTATACTGGGCAGCGTTTCTGGGTAGCGATGCCAGTTCGAATGGTATTTGGACACAAATGATTCTCCTCTTAATGTTTTATAAGCAGAGCTTTTTTGAAAAGCGGTTGTTATGTGGGTTGTTGGGTTTCGGTTTTGTTCTTCTTTGATAGGAGCGGGTTTGTTTTCTCTGTGCTTTGCATCGTGTCTGGAATTCAAACTAGAATGGGAACATAATAAAAGTCATACTCGATCAATGGCTTTCAAGCAAAGAAGGAGAAACTGCTGAATTTTGAGCGTGATGCGTTTTCATGGGTTTTTGAGGAGGTTTTTAACCTGAAACACCAACTTCTCCCACCTATTTCCCCTCTCTGGTTCAGGAAGGGAGTACTTTACCCTCCCGCACATATATCCAGAGCCCAGCGGTCCTAAAGGTTTTTGCCCATTCCCTTTTCCCTTTCTTGTTGCCTAAGGAAATGAAATGATTTGGCTGGCTCAACCATTCCTTGTGTTTAGCATTTCCACAGCTGCTGGCCAGCTATCTCAGGTTTTTAAGGTTAATTTGTCGTCACTCTTTGCTGTGGTCCAGGAAGGTCTTGGGGGGCCTAAGGGAGCAGGGATTTGTGTTAGTCCTGGAGAAGAACGCTGTTTTGAAGAAATCCGTTTTATTTAAAGCTGCTCTGCATTTTGCTTAACTCGTTAACTCCTATGAATGATGTATAGGTGTAGCACCCTGTCGATGACCGCCTGTGCACAGTGGTCTGTAATACAGCTAATACAGTGAGAGGAGCTCCCAGACGTGCAGCGGAAGAGAGCTGTTCATGAAGAAGCTGTTGGGGACAAGTAGTTCCACGCTGCCAAGTAGCCAAGGCGTAGACGCAGTGAGATATATCGTGAAGATTACGCTGGTTAGTTTTAATTAAACTGAAAGTAGCAGTTGTAACAGTTATATATGGTAGGAAAGAATGTTTTTGCTGCTGTTTGCCCATGGAAGAGACACTGTATCAGCTTCACAGAATAGAGCCCAAAGGACTTCCTTGGATTGTTGAAGCTGAGAGTCTGAAAGGCCTTGGAATTTCATTTGTATGCCCTCTGTAGTATTGTCCCCCAGGTTTTTATTTGGATCCATTGTTACATGCCACGTTCAGAAAAGAGATCCGAATGGAGGTCACACCAAAAGTGATACCCACCTGGATGAGCTGGCCCTCCAGCTGCCCATCTGGATAAGCCGAGGTACGGGATGAACCCTGTGATTGATGCACTATGCTAAAGAAGAAAGCAAAAGTGTCATTAGACAGCTGCAGGAAAACCCCTTTAGGATTTTGGGTGTGGAGAGGTGCTGCCAGCACAACCAGGGACAGCCAAATAACACCCACCAGATTAGGCTCTGAAGAAGTAAAACACTCTGTATTGCCGTAGAAAATCATTCCGTCCTATCCGGTGGCTCTTGCTGTGGTGCAGCACTTGGGAGGACTGCTCTGGTTTGCAGAAGAAGGTAAAACTGGGGTGCCTGGCAGGGGAGAACCTTCTTGCCAGTGGCTGAAGGTCTGAGGTGTGGTTGTCATTGTTGCCTTGTGCAGAGCAGTGAGTGTTAGTGGCGGCCGCGTTCAGCACTCTAATCTGTCTGCCTATGGCTGAACACAGAAGAGATTGAATAGGAGAGGTTCACGGGTTCAAGGGTCAGAACCGGTCCCTGCAATTACTCACCTTGACCCTCCTTGTAAGAATTAGCCATTTAGTTTTTCCTCTAAATTAGCTGGAAGCCTGTTTTGGGGGGAGAAATACAGTCGTCAAGACTCCATGTGATGGTGAGCCTACCACCTGGCAAACCTGCTCCAGTGTTCAGTCACCCACACCGCTAGGAAATGGCGTCTTAATTCATGGTGATTTATTTAGTCCAGATAATAAAGTCTTTGGGGCTGCCTGTCCTTTTAGTAAGTGTTTTAGCACGAAAGGATCTCTGACTGCTGATGTGACCCTAGATGCCACCAGAATGTGCAAATAGCTTGTTAACTGGGAAAAGCCCATGTTCCTGTTTACTCAGTCTTAAAGAAAAGAAAGATTAAGGAGTCGGGTTCCTCGGTGCAGTGACTTTTTTTTCTTCCCCCTAATCTTATAGGCTATATGGTGATATTTTCAGTAAGGGAATGAGCGTTGTTTTTCACTTCTGTTGTTGTCTGGGGCTGGCACTAAAAGTGTTCCCTTTTTCAATTTGTCAGCTGCATTGACAAATTACCCTTTGGCAAGGAATCCAGCACAGTCATCTTGGAGTATAACTTTTCTGTCAGTCTAGCTTCCTTTATTTCTGCCAAGGGTATCTCTGGGAAACTCAGAGATCTGGCTATGTGGTTTTGTAAATAAGCTAATAAGAATGTTGATCCTTCAGTAGAAAAAGTGGTTTAGAATAAATGCCCTGGTCAGGCAAAAGAATAGTTAAAGTCTGGAGGAAGTGACGACACTTGTGCTTGATTTGGGGCTGCTGAAATATTATCTCACATAGCTTGGGACTGAAAAAGGTGTTAGGTTTTTTGAATTGGCTGCCAGTGGCTCCAACAGGCTCTTGGAAAGCCAAGGATTAGTCAGATGGAGGAATGTCTTGGCCAAAACTCCCTTTTCTCTGGCTAAACCCTTTCCCTTGGCAGTGCCGCACTGATTTCTTATAAAAGCTGCTGTGGAAGCTTGAGGTCAATGCAAGATTTCTTTATGAGTGTTGGATCCCCCTGCAACCACTTAAAGTAGATGGAGATCTCCTTTCTGCTCTGGAATGTAATGGTGAATAGGGACCATTTCTGGGACACTCTGTTTTTTTTTATGAACCTGCTCCTCTGGATTCCCCTTTTGTTCTTCCAATCAGTACAAATGACTTTTTGACAAAGATCCCAATTCTTGACAAGGTAGGTGGTTTTGTCTGTCATGCGCTCTAGCAAAGAACTGGTGGCTCCAAACAATAGACATGTTGTTCCCATCTCAAGATGTCAAGTGCAGGCGTCTTTCAGCTGTGATTACTGGCATGCTGTCGCTGGTTCCATCTGAGATCTCTTAATCTTCCCTGTGTTGGGAGGACAGCTCACAACAAAACAGTACCTAGCAACAAAAATACCTCAGGTTGGTTCAGGCAGAGCAGCCAAAGAGGTGTTATTAATCATGCTGAGATGATGCATTGTGGTTTAAAAAATTGGGAAGGAAAGGCCAGATTAAATATTGACATTTACTATAGTCCAACTGTGTTAGCTTTCACTTTGGCTGACATGAAAAGGTATATTCAGTGGAAATGGGAAATAAACCCCCTTGTCTGTGTTCTCCTGGATATCCCAAAGTGAAGGAGGGGACGGGGGGAAGAGATCTGTTATTTGGGGATGCTGCAGATGGGGCCTGCCAAATCTGTTAGAGGCTGGTGGGACTTCAGTTCTGGTCCTAAACGCTACGTGAGTTTGAGTGTCAAGGGTAGACTGTCTTCAGTGGCAACCATGTTATTGTGGGAACTTTGATGGAGCTCACTGTGCTGAAAAATGGGTTTAATAAACAGGTATCACAGCAGCGAAAGACCTGAGACTTACCAGCAGCCTACAATGTGCTCTACCGAAAGAGTAAATTTCGGTGCGTTTCCAGCCTGGCTTTGTTTTAGCCATCTCTACTCAACAGCAATAACTTCGTAAGGCTAAGTTAGACCTTAGTATAGAACACCTCCTTGATCTTCACATCGTATGCTGAGTTCCACTAAAGATTCTAGAGAAAGGATGGTATCATGAGCTGCAACTGAAAATATAAATAGTCTCTAGCGGTACAGGAAAGAAATGTGGTTAGAAATGAGGAAGGTACTGTTGTACGCGGAGGTATTTTGATGTTAAACCATTCTGTTCTGGAAAGCTTGGGGAACTTTCCACTCGACTCTTTCTCTTAGAGGTGGTAATTTGGAACTGATCTGTGCATTGCAACGTGGGTGGTGTGAGCAAACAGTGTCACGAGTGGGCACGGGTGGGTGGTTGAAATTGTAATTCACATTTTTTCTTCATATGATCTTCTCTGAGCTGAAATGGTGCCACATCAGTCAGTCTGGTTTTGCTGAAGCCATTATTTTCCTGTGGTAGCTTTTGACTGCGGCCGTTGTCTACTGCATGCCTTATCTGCAGGCGGTGAGCGAGGAGGAGCGCGGGTCTGGGGAAGGAATGGGAGAAAGGGTTAAAAGAATCCACTGTTACTTTCTATCACACCTTTTAAATTAATTGGCTAGGGCAAGGAAAAGGAATTCAAGGCATGGCTGTCAAAGCCCTTTTGAAAACTAGAGCTCCATGCTGACAAAACCCCAACTATGTGGTTTTTTCCTGGTTCCCGTAAACAAATGGCTTGTGTTCATCAGCCTAAGAAACAGCTTTAGGCGTGATGCTTCCAATGAGTTAACTTGTTCATCTGCTGGAGAGAGCCGGGTTTTACAACCTCTGTGTGCAAACTACAAGACTTTAAGCAGAAGAGAAAGAATTATCCCCCGGAGAGCTGAGATTGCTGGGGGATGATGTAGGCTAGCACAAAGTTTTGAAGCGCTGCATACAATGTTCTTGTCAGGGGTTTTTTTAAGTTGTTGTTGTATCCTGGTAAGTAGCTGAAAAATGTCTTTCCTCTGGTAATAGCCATAGTTTGTAGGTAATGGCATGTCAGAAACAGTGTTGGTTCATAAAGATTAGCTCTGTGAAAATGTCTGAGGCACTTTTCCTTGCTGCTCCCCGGAGGGTACAGCCAAGGAACACAGAAGAGGGGCTGGGAGTACACAGCGAGGAAGCAATCAAGGCATTTTCTTTAAGAGGTGATAAATGGTAATTCCAGAAGTGCTGGACTGTTTGTCATCAAGGATACGTGGCACTAGATCAAGTGGTAGGATTTTTAAGAAGGGTAGAAAATCAGTTCGGTTGCTCTCACAAAACTTCAGCATTAAACCAAACACATGGCTTTACGTGAAGGAAGTAATTAGGGAATATCTTGGCTTTGCTCTTTGAAATTGCCACAAAGTTAACGAATTAAGAAACAATTTGTACTTTTGGGCTTTCTGTGCTAACTGGGGAGGAAGGAGGTTTGGCAGCCAGCAGGAGTAAGAGCACTTGTCACCACTTGAGGGGATTTGGGAGAATTTCTTCAGCAGATTGGGGCGAAGAGTGAAAACTTCACATCAGCCTAGAGGTACGTGTGAGATTTGCTGAGCGACTGTTGTGGAAGATGCCCTTAGAAGACCCTGTCGTCAAAATCCTCAAGTCTGGTTTTAAGAAAAATAAAATTGTACCCCGATGGTGTCCGCCAGACCTCCCTTTCCCATTACCAAAACCTTTGCTCAGTAGTGACAAAGTGGCCCGATCCCTCTTCTCTGGCTGCAGAGTGCTGCTGGCCGTCCCCACGTGGTGGCAAAGCAGAGAGCCCTTTTCTCCCTGCATCCCGAAGGCACATGTCTGCCGTCTCAGCTGACTGTCGCCGCTGCTCCAGCGATCACAGCGACCCAACCGCGGCTTTCCTGCCCCGGCTGCTGAGGCTTGCACCCGCGGTGTGGTGCATATGGAGAACCTGGCGTGGCCAGCAGTCCGCCCCGCTGTCTTTTCTCTGCTCGGCAGCACACCCCGGGGGCAGCGTTTTGGCTCAAGCCTGGCTCAAGTCCCAGCACAGAGCATTAACTCTCCGCAGGGCTGGTTCGTGACTGCAGCACTAACTTCTCCATCCCTTTCTCCCTGTTTTTTTTATTAAAATGGAAATGCAGAAATGCGCAGAAAACCACGCCTTTCTTTCTAAACTCGTGGACAGAGCTCTGGTAATTTATTGAAAGAGCCCGCGCATGCTTGGGTGGGCTGAGTG
>NW_010388841.1:29771-37898 GCF_000710305.1 Buceros rhinoceros silvestris | reverse complement strand
AATCTCGTCGCGGTAGTGGCTTCTTTCCGTCTTGTGACTGGACTTTGTCTCTGAGGAAGAAACTGAACGTGGCTAAATCTCTGCTAAGAACCTCTTGAGGGAGATTTTGTAGGGAAGGAGGGAATGAGTGACTCGGGGGTGTAAGGCAGAGCTATCATCAGCCAGTCAGGGTACCGGCACTCAAAAGCACCCCTCCTCTCCTTGATTACTGAGTATTGGTGATCGCTAAAAATAATTCCAGTAGTTTAAGGTGAAACTGCCCTTTGTAGAAGATGCTAACTTGGGGGACCGAGAGATGAGGACCTGTTGTGTTGGGGTTTTTGACGAAGAGGCGCGTTAGCGCTTTGGTGTGCAGTGCAATCTGGTCATGTCCAGTACCTGGGCGCCGTTCCGGTTTTGCAGCAGGCATATCCAGCCTCCCTCTAAACAGACGTGGTTTTCTGCTGCAGAATATTGAAAAATCATTTGTATGTGTCACCTGTCAAATGCATGCTGGTCTTTTTTTTTATGCCAGGTCACAGCCTCAGTGGAATATGCAATATGAGAACGTATTCCTACCAGGAAAAGCACCATGCAGAGCACATCCGTTAGCTTTGTCTTGACAGTCCAAGCAGCTGAGGCTTGCTGGGCAAAGAGTCTCGTTTCTTGGTCCCACGAATCCTCCAGATTTCATTTTAACTTTGCTTTTCTACATAGTGAGGGGAGATTGGTTTTTTCCTTCCAAGCTGGGTTTCTGTGCCTGCCCATCGCTAACGCTGGAAATGGGCTGCTTGCTTCGTGCTCCGGCTTGTAGCTAGCCTGGAACAGTCACCACGCTCTTGCCAGTCACATTCCTTTCTAGTTCTGACAAAGGCCTCTGGATCATTTTCTGTCTCAGGTTTGTCAGGTATCACTGGTCTCTGTCACAGATGAGTGGAAAGAATACACACCTCACTCTGGACAGATGATTTACATAAGTTTCCTCAATTTCAGTTCTTCTTGCTGCTTGCCTTAAAGAGCTGTCTGGAAGAAACCGTGACACCGTCCACCTCTGCTCTTCATGCAGATTTTAGACTTTCTTTACATAAAATGTTCCTTTCGTGTTTTTGAGTCGCTGGTAGCGCTGAACCAGAAACAAGTTTGTAACATAATTGTGACGCCTGAGCAGATTCTTCAGGAGAACCTACAAAGAACTTGGTCGAAATATCTGTATGTAGTAAAAGTGGGTAAGGCTGTATTATGTCTGCCCTGAATTGCTGGGACCCCAAGGAAGCTGGTATAGTCCTTTCACGTGGTAGACGGTGAATTTTAAATACTACATCTGGTGCAAGGAGGGGTTATGGTGGAACCCAGCGGAACAGCAGAGTTTGAGAAGACGGGTCCTGAAGCACGAAGGCAAGAAGCAAAGAGCTGGAGTGCAGCCTTCAGCGTATGGATGCTGATCACAAGTGGTTAACAGATTTTAAACTGAAATGTTCATCTGTGTACTGGTATCAAAGGGGAAGGGATGAACTCAAACATATCCTCACCCTCTCTGATGCTGTGTGATTTAAAATACATGCTGACATTCAAGAGATGAAAGGTGAGACAAGGAAAAAAGGAGTTTTAATGCAAGAGATTTGCTAGTAGTTTGCAAAGATTTTGTTCGGTTTTAATACTGAGAAGATTGTTCTAAGCACATTAAACTTCTGAACAGAAGGATGACCCTCAGTGATTTTACCCAACATTCATACATTTGTGCACAACAAGCAGATATAAACGAGTATTTCGAAAGGCAGGATGCAGATATCTGAGTGTCAGACCTGAACCGGGGACTTACCAACTGGTTCTGACTGGGGAACTGGTCTCGGTGTGAGCCTGTCCCACAGCTGGGGCTGACAGTCGCTTTCTAGAGGAGAGGGATGCTCAGCCTGAGCTCCCCGCTGTCACAGTCTTTCCAGGCTGGAGCAGGCTTGTGCACAACTGTCTTGGAGGGGAGTAGCTTCGGAAGTGCGATCGTACCCATAATGCTGAGAACCCTGGAGATTTAAATACGGGTAATATTTAGGTAGTTGGCATCTGCTCTCCTGGAGAGACTTCATGAAAAAGGGGGAAAATACCAGTTTGCATTTATATTTGAGGCTTTTAAAATGAAAGTTGCATTAGGGGAAATTTAGGTTAGGTATCAGGAAAGATTTCTTTACACAGAGGGTCACTGAGCATTGGAACAGGCTGCCCAGGGAGGTGGTGGAGTCCCCATCCCTGGAGGGGTTTAATAGACTTGTAGATGTGGTGCTGAGGGACATGGTTTAGGGACCCTGGCAGTGCAGGGTGAAGGGTTGGACTCGATGACCTTAAAGGTCTCTTCCAACCAGATGATTCTGTGATTCTGTGAAATAAAGGTAACATTAAGACTTTAAATATTTTTGTATTTGCCAAACCCGAATTTTTGCCTTTGTCTCTGTTTCTAAGCAAATATGAGCCTCCAGCACTTCTGTATCCTCAGGGTGCTGTTTCCAGGTAGACTGTAGAGCTCAAAAGCAAATGATCCAGAAACTCGAACTGTAGTATATTGGGCAAAATTTGGGGAAATTTGGTTTTTTTAAGGCATGGATAGTTGGTTTTGTTCTGCTGGAGAAATAAGAGAATGATTAAGGCCAAGAACGAGTCGCTTTGGGAAATCCTTTTTTACAATCCTGTTCTCGGACCGTAAGTCCGAGATGACCATGTCATCCTTTGGCATGAAACCTTTCACCCCCCCAACTCTTTGCTCATTTTGGAGCCACCACGTTGTGGAGAATTTGTTCATGTTGTTGTTTCTGCAGGACTGTTCCTCTTCCCTGTTGCGGCTGTTCACAGGCTGTCGTGCTACTGACTTCCTTTAAACACCTCTTAAGTTTTCGAGCTCTGGCTGTATTTCTGAAGTTCCGAGAGGGACAGACTCACACTTCTTGCTTATGTTTTCACTTAGACCTTTCAAGATCTTTGCTGCTTGGAAAGCGAGCAAAGAGGGTGAAAAGACTCCTCTGCATATTTGCTTGGCGGCGTTTTTTGAGGAGTTTTTTGGATGTTTTGGGGGGGTTTATTTGGTCTTGACAGTTTGATAGAAGAGGTGGCAGGTGAAGCAGTGCCCGTGTAAGAAGCGCTTGTGGATGACCACAGTTTGAAGGTGGGGTTTGTGGGACAATGAGGAGAGGAAAAAAAAGTACGCTGCGGGTGGAAAAGGGGATCTAATACTACATGAATGGAGTAGAGGAGATAAGTGAGCAAGTGCCAGAAGAAGAGGAAAGGACGAAGTGGAGGAGTGTGGGGAGGAGCATGAGGGGGGAGAGCAGTGCTGCAGCACGGAGGCAGCCTCACCTGGAGCCCCGCGCCTTCTCCATCCCCAGCGTTAGCAGGTAAAGTAATGCATATTCATAGCCATAGAAATAATAATGAAAATTGGTAGCAAAATCAAATTAATGTGGTCTCCTGCTGCAGAAATATTTACCCGATGTGTCCTGCCAGTTACAGAGATTGGCATTAAACCTAGACATTACCTCATCTTCCTGGGCAGACAGCCTATTTCTATGCTAAGCAAGTCTGCAGGAGTGAACAACTGAATACCTGCCTGATTAGCTGTGCAGCAGCAGATCCTGGTTAGAAGCGATTTCCCTCAGCGCTTTCTCTCTCTCCTGCTCTCTGCGAGCTTTGTCACGGTGCGCTCGCAAACCGTGTTTTTCATCTTGAAGGGCACGTTGCAGGGGAGCTCGGCCAGACAGGTGGGCTGCTGTAAATGCTGAACCAAATCAGAAAGGTCAAGAAGAACAGATGGAAAAAAGTGAAGTGCGTATATACGTGTGTGTATCGCCCTCCCCGTCTCTGCCAGTGTCGGTGCCAGCTAGGTGAAACTGGATTAATGAGGAAGGGAGAGATAAGTGCTAAGAGGATTGTGCTGTAAAAGGAGATTTTGGGTTTTGAGAATAGACGAGGGTTTCTTTATGAAAACTTTAATTGGCTACCTCAGATCATTTCTTTAGCTTTGCTCCTGGGTGGCAAATCATAAGTTTCCTGCTGGGTGTAAAATCATAGCATAATTATGATAGTTGGCCTGTGTAGAGTGTCTTCTATCACAGACGCCCAGCATGCTGTATATTCCTTAAAAAATTAAGCCTCATAATGTATTTCAGACAAGTAGTCTGACAAGTAGCAATAAAAATAGTAATAGGAAAAAAACAAAGTGGAGGGAATAAAAAAATCTCCAACAACAACAGCAGTCGATTTTGTTGCAGCAGCTTTGAAAGAGCATCATACCATCCACCTGCTTGGCTACCGCCACTCTTTTTTCCCATAGCAAGCTTCGAGGAGCCCAAGATGCAGCATCACTGCTGCTGATGGGTTGAAGTCCTCGCGGTAATGCTCTTGTGCATTCAAGAGCTGCGGAGGTCCGGAGGTCACCCCTCTACCTTGGTGCTGGCACAGCAGTATTTACCCGTTTCAAAAAGCTGGCCACCCGGCCACCTCCGTGCTTTTTCTTCTTTCGGCTCCATCGCTCACCTTACGGGGAGGACGGTATTTATACAGTCCATTCCTTACCCAGTTTGATCGGTGGATGTGTTTCTAAACCGCAGTCTGCTCGGCAGTTGAAAACCATGGGGAACTACCTCATGGAGAAAAGATCTGGATTCACTGACATCTTCCACCACCTTCTGTCCTGCCGAAACACACGTGGCTTCTGTTGGAGCTGCTCTGCTGGCTGGCCAAGCTCTGGATGTAACTTTTCTCCTCACGGTTACTGGTCCTAATGCCGCGGAAGCGTATGGCTGAAGCACACGCTGCTCTCCTGGAGATGGCCCGGGCAGACTGGCTTAACGGCTGAGATATCTTCCAGGAGGGGAGTTTTCTGTTGGTAAACAGCAGCAAGTCACTGTCTCCTGAGTGTCTTTAAGGAGGAGAAAATCCTTAAAAAAAAAATTCCCATCTCTTTTAATGCCAGTGATAAAGGCGCTATAAAACCACCGATTCTCCACTCTCTAATTACTGGTAGAGCTGAACGTTTTAATTTGTAAGGCTATCATTTTGGTTAAGTGGCAGTTAATATTTCTGACAGAAATGTTAAAGAAAGCTCACTAAGGAATAGGGATCCAGATGCTCAACTTTGCTTATGAGGATTTTGTCATTGTTTTCATTAAATCCATTGGAACAGCAGCACCGTCTTATAGTGAGACTTTAAGAGGCAGGAGCATAAAAGGATGTCATCAGCAAAAAAAGGGAAGCGGTGTCCTGACATCCCGCAAGGGAACAGCAGAAGTTTATGGCCCTCAGGAGCAGAGAAGGAAAAGGGTGTTTCCTTGATCTCACTAAACTATGTCAAAATATCAAAATTTCGCTTTGATACCAAAATATCTAGGGGAGGTCTCTGACCTAATTGTTTTTTCCCCTCAGCAGTATAAAAGATAGGAAAATTCTACATGATTCCGGTAATTCTAATAGTTCATAGTCAAAAAAGGGCACGCTCCTGTTGCTAGGGATTTGGCCTAGTTCGACGTAGACAGAAGACCTTGAACACGCTTCAGACAGGTTATATAAGTAGTAAAAGAGTCGCAAAGTCCAATTGTCCTCTTTAAGAAAGGACAAGTAGACCAATGAGGTACTTCTGGCTGTTAATTTGTAGCTAAATTATAAAAGTCATTTCGCTTCTCGATGTAAGAATTAGATCTTTGATAGCACTGGGGCCAACGAGTGTGGTGGAGGATGGAGCTGCCTGAGTTATCAAAGGGTACAAGGATTAGCTTGTCGGGTAGGAGAAGCCCCAGTGCTCGAGCATGGGTTTGAAGGAGTCATCTCCATAACCCTTGTGCCTGCAGGCGGGAATGACTAACAGAAGCAGAAGAAAGTAGCTCATTTCTGAAATAAAGTGGCATTTTCCATTCTGTCATCTGCCGATGAGAAGAATGGACATTGGGTTATGATACTCCTCTCTACATTTTTCTCAAGGGAAAACAGAAGCCGAACATAATAATTTTCTTTTTCCCCCGAGTATTTCCTCACTTAAGGCAAAAGCAAGAACATCATTTCTTGGACGTGACAGAAAATATTCTGTTGTTTCAGTAGTCACATGGACTGCCGGCACAACCTGTGCTGCTTTTTGGCCAGTGGCTGTGCAAGAGTAACCAAACTGTTTTCCAGCAATTAAATTTTCCTTTTAAATCCCAAGTTTCAGACCAAAAAAAAAGTGTAACCCGTTGGTTACAACTCTTTAGCAAGAATTTTTGCTTCTTCTCAAGAAAGAGAAGTATCTAGAAGTCCTGCGGCTTATCTTTTGACCTGGCAATTTACATCTTCATCTACACTGGAAATGCAGCAGGTTGCTAACAGGGAGGTGTGGTGGATTCCAGAATATTTTATCTTATCAGCAATCCCTGCCTGCGTCAACGTGACAAAACAGTGCTGGCACTGCATACCTGGGGCAAATGGAGTTACTTCCTCCTTAACATATATTTTTGATGGCCTTGAACGCCTGGATCTGTATGAATGGTGTGATCTCTGCATTTAGGAGGTGTATCCTTTCATGTGATGGTTGGTGTGAGTTTAAATACTGGCGTTGTTTTGCAGACAGAATCAAACTAGGCAGAGGTGAGATGTGAGAAGACACTGCTGAGTCTCTGCACACCACACTCTGCCAGTGGCGGCCACATCTCTAGAGGGGCTGCAAGGGAAGAGGCAGGATCAGTCCTCCGTATCCTGACTGTTCAGCTGGCCACAGCTGCCGGGGTGCTGGCGTTTGGGGTGGGGAGGTGCAGCGTTGCCCACGGTGCGCTCTGTGCTCAGCAGTGTTGTCTGTGGTCCAGCATGGACAGGGAGCAAGTGGCGGAAGGCTCCTCCAGCTGCAGGGAGAGATGCCTGGCTGTTCTTTGGGGACAGGGGTAGTGATGTACGTGTCTCCACTGAGCCAGAAGCTCTGGCTGACCTTCATTCTCCGTGAAGCTCAAACTGCTTTGTGGCTACAAAGAAGACGGAGGCTGCCTTTGTACGAGGAGTCACATGGAAAAGAGGAGGGGTAATGGGTACATGTGACTACTGGGGAGATCCCGATTAGATACAAAACGAAAAATTTTCACAATGAGAACAATCAGCCATTGGAATAATCTCCCCAGGGAAGTGGTGGATTCCCCAACACTGGACACTTTTAACATTCAGCTGGGCAGGGCGCTGGGCCCTCTTGTCTACACCATGTTTGCCAAGAAAGGTTGGACCAGACGATCCTTGAGGTCCCTTCCAACCTGGGATTCTGCGATTCCACTTTTTTAGCACAGTGTAGTGTTTACCAGATGCTGATAAGCTCTGGGTATTTTCCTCTGTTAATGTTTCAGACACTTAGAAGTAAATGAGCATTACTATGTGCTAAAACCACTGCAAAACATTTCCTCCCTGTTTAATATTCCTGAAGAAATAAGGCTTCAGCGACCGTGATCATTGTGCGCACAGGCGCGCGTGCACGAGGACGTTCGTTCGCCTGTTTGCCTGTCTGCTTCTCAGCCCTCTGCTAAATGGAACCAAGAGCTCCTCAAAAGAGGAACAGGTCTTAGATGTGATGGCTTCTTACTAGTGAGCCCGTTGAACAAAAAGCTGCAGGAAGAGCCCAGTGCCTGCTCAACACCAGAGTCTGCGTGAGAAAGGGATGGTAGCAGTGCTTCAGCTACTGGAAGAACTTCTGTTAGTGCTTGCATCCTACTGACCATCAGCAGTTCAGCCACAAAGCTCTGGGAAATCTGGTGTCCTTTTCTTCACAGACCCGCCTGTGATTTTAACATTTCTCTTGCCACGTTGGTATCTCCAGAGTTGAACCCTCTCCAGTAGCAAAGTAGTTTGTGTGATAGCCGTGCCGGTTTGCCTGCCCGTTTCCTCAAAGCTCTTCAGCTAGGCAGAGTTCTGTTGCCTGCAAAAGCTTGAAGGTGCTTCCCCTTTCCTGCCCATTTACTCCTTGTCTTTGCGAATCAGCCAGGAAAAGTCAGTTGTTATGGGTCATGTTGTGGCCACCTTTGCTCCAGGAGCTAGACTGGGACATTATATTTCTGTGTCTTGTAGTTAAAACTGAAGATGGGGCGTTTAAGTAACTCAGATACTGAAGGACAAGACGTTAAGGTTATATTAGCAGGTTTTTTTCCTTCAGCTTCAAAAATCAGCAGG
>NW_010388841.1:24506-29681 GCF_000710305.1 Buceros rhinoceros silvestris | reverse complement strand
CAGCAGGAAGGATGGCTAGTAAGTGATGTTATGGTACTGAATAAAGAGTTTTATTGAAGCGATTTTGCAATATCCTATGTGCTTAGATACACTAAAGAGGAAACAGAAAGTACGTACTAAATGCTTTATCTTTTACTCACCGTTAAGGTGGTGGCATGAGTACGTGTGAAAATTTGTCTGGATTTTTGGGACCTGTTTTGTTAGAGAAAGTTTATTTACTGAAACACTTGTTAGTCTTGGCTCTAATGAAAGATAGGTGATATTTTTCAAAGGTAGTAGTAAGAATGCAGCATAAAAGAAGTGGTGTCAGCCTTAGGGAATTTTCCTCCTCTGCTAAAAGGCTGCTCAAAATGTTGGTTTTATTTTTCTCACGAAGTGGTTTCAAGTCTGGTGATTCATGACGTTATTTGGGCTGTGTTGGGTGATCTTCTTACAAGATGCAATGTAACGTACCTTGAGAGATGCTTAAAAATAGTCTAAATTGAATTAAAAGGCAGATGTTGAGTGGGAGATTAAGAAAAGGAGGAAGAAGAACATAGTTTTCATAAGCTCTTTTGATTTATGGAAAATTAACAAGTAATCGTTTGCAGAATCTTAAACATGTTCATATTTCTCGGTCTACTCGCAGTGTGTGTCTGTCTCCATGTGCACACAGCTGCGTGTGGAATGCCCTCCACTGCTATCCTCGCTCAGATAAAACACTGTTTGCTTACAAGAAGATTTAATGAATTCCCCAAAGACCAGGGTCAGGCAGTACAGCATCAGTGGATGAAGCTGCTTCCTGCCGTAGTGTTTTTCTGGATCGTGTAGTGTTTGAGAATAGGAAAGAGAGCTTGGCTGGTGCTAGGAACCTCGTAAAAAGGGCCTGTGCAGGGGTACAGGTATGTGCGCGTGTTTTGGTGCTCACGCATACCCGTGGCTCTGTGTATCTGTGTGAATCAGAGTTGATTCCAGCCTCGTGAGATTTTTTGGATCTCGGGCCAAGAGTTTTTATGCCCCTTGACCTTGTGCAAGTCATTGCTGTTTGCCTGAGTAACAGAGCAGATACACTGACAAGTGATGATGTGTTGAATGTGACTGTTCAGCAAGTGTAATTGGAACATCTTCTTGTCTTGAAGCTCTTAACGTAATTCACAATTTAACTACCCCAGTAAAACTGTCCAAGTGGGGTGGACATCATATCACCCCCCTTTTCTAAAAGGCAGATGGAGTGAGACGTAAAGAGGTCCTGTGTTCTGCGGGTAAAGCTGGACTCCAGAGCTTTTAACTCCAAAACCACTGGAGAATTATTATTAGACCATTGTTAATGCATGCTCTTACTTACTCATCTGCGAGCACCGTTACGTGTTCATACGTGTTATATGTGTTCAGAATGTTGAACTCCAGGTACATAAAGCTCTAGTGTGTGAATAGGGCAAGATTTCATGGAGGATAAAAGTGAAATGCCACTTCATGCTGTCATGCTGAAGCTGAAAGGATTCACCCTACAAGTACAATTAGAGCATCAGGCTGGCGAGAAACCCAAATATTCTGCTTCTGAAAACAGAGATCTGGTGCCGTGTCTGTAGGGTCCAAGTGTTGGACTGTAGCCCCACATTTTATACACGATATCGTGGGTGTTCAGAGCACCCATATCTTGCAAATACTTTTCTTCAGTTTGTTAAATGTGTTGTAGGCACGAGGAGAGGGAGCAAAGAGGAGTGATTGTAACAGGGATGAAAATTTGCACCTTTTTTTCGCTCAAAGCTGCACAAAGAGACCTTACAAATCACCGAGTGCTGGAGTGTTAGAGGGAAAACATTCATGCTACCAGAAGTGTAATAAAATTTGATGACTAAAGCAGTAAAATGGTAAATTATTCTTATTGCTGAAGTTCCAGGGAAGGATGGATGTCATGTTTGATAGCAGACCTTTATATCCTATCCCCTTTCAGGTTTATTTGCTCATCAAAGTAATACTGCTCAGAAAAGATGTTACGTAGGCACGGTATCGTACATACCGGTCTGCAGTCACCCGCGGAATCTAGGGGGTGCGTCATTTCTCTCACTGTGAGGTAATCTCTGTCATAACTACATGCTGGGTAAACAGCATCTCCACACTGGAAGCAAGCGAGGAGGGCTGGAAGCATCAGCAATGGTGAAGATGATTTCGAGTCCTTCCGTTGTTGACTAACTGGAAGCATTTCCCTTCTCAGAGGGGAAGGGAACAGAATGCTTCAGAGTGGGATTTTGTTGCCAGATTTTCTAGTTCGATGTTTTCCTAGAAAACATAGTTCTAACAATGTCCAGTTTTCAAGTCATAGTAAGATACGGGACTTTAGAGAGGTTGAGGACAACTCACCTTCCTTCATATTACCATGGGGATCATGCTACCACATGGCCAGCGGGGTGGGTCGTACACTGTAGAGTAGTAAAGAGATAATAAGATAGGAGTCCATAAACATCGAATAAATCTAGATATTTCTTCTGAGATATTCTTGGCTGAAGTGTTGGTTCCTATGTGCATGGCTGTTCCTAATTTTGGGGTTTTTTAATTATTAGTATTTATTTATTTGCTGAGAGGTGGTAGTAAAAACAGCCATTAAAATGAAATTTTGAGATCCCTGGATAATGGTGCTGATACACATCAACATTATGGATGTTGGTACAGATGAAGGGCTCAGGCTATATTGAGTCTGACAGTTACTATCTATCTCCATGGTCACTATATCCATCCGTTCAGGTTTCAGCTTTTTCACAGAGGAAAAGAAACTTCGTTACCAAGTAGATCCACGTGTCTGTAAGACACTTCTGCCTGGACATGTGGGTGTGCAGTCCTGGTGTTGGTAACTTGTTGTTTCCAAATGGGTTTCAAGGACTGTTCTGGAAGTCCATGTTGTTCAATGCAGGCTGGATGGAGCGAGTAAGAGCATAACCCCATGGCACTTCCGGGGACAATGTGCTTGGTGTCTGGGTGGGCGACACTCAGGGGTTAGGTCTCCTGCTGGCATTCAGACAGTGGCAGGCACAAGTGTCAGAGAGGACACAAGGCAGAGAGAGGCATCATGACAAGCAAACCCGGGGTCAATACGCTGTCTGTAATGATGAGTGTGTGAGGCACTGCGGGAGAGACTAGTGCAGACGTTGGGCTTCAAGCAGGGTCCACAGTAAGTGTGGGATTTCGTGCTGGGCAGGATTTCCTTCTTCCTTTTCCTTCTTCCTCATCAGTTTGTTAATTCTTCTTGCAGGAGTCAGTCAGTCAAGGCTGGTTCCTAATAATCATCAGTTACGGTCTGAGGTGCAGGACCTCCAGAAGAGGGGCAGTGCCAGGGCTTTGCTGGTTGACTGTGAGACCGGACATTCCTGCGAGCAGCGATCACGAGGCAGCTGCGGGTGGTTGGTGGTTGGTATCTAATGTCAGTGACAGTGTCTCTTTGCCAGGAAAGTGTTTGATGCTGGTTCCGGAAGATCAGCTTCTTCAGAAGCGACACGTGTGGGTACCAGCTCTCAGATTGGCAATGGCAGCTTGATGGAAACACGCTCCGTTCCTGTGCATTTGAAATTCCTCCTGAGTTCCAGGCGTTTGCAAATCTCCATCGATAAGCAGTATGATGGGGATGAGTGTTTGTTGAGTTTCTTTGAAGTTTTTTTTAATACCCCAGACCTTAAAGATGCCAGTCTCTGCTAGCAAATCGAGCACTTTAAATTCTTCATTATTTTATCAGAAACAAATTTGCAAAAAGAGAAATGCAGTAAACCACGCCAGGAACACCTCAGTAAGTATTATTTAAGACCTTTTGGGTATAAATTAGCTGTGGAAGTGGAGAAGCAGTTCAGCACCGAGTTCCCTTCCGGGGCTCTCTGTTCCAGAGACCTCCTGCTTATTGCCAAGTGGAACTGAAGCATCGACATCGAGCTGTCTCCTGAGCTCCGTCAAACTTCCCGTGTAACGTACTGCACGCAGCTTTGGTCAGATGGCGCCGGTTAGCAGGCAAAGGAAACATTTGATGAACTTGTTTGGTGTTAAGTTAGGACATGCGAGACGTTCCTCTGAGTGTTAATTTTCTATTCTTGGTTTCCTTTCCTGTCTAGGAAGGTAACTGAAGGACAGTTCTACCCAGTTATCCTCATGACAAATATGTTTGTTTAAAACTTCCTGGCTTCCCAGCATCTTGCAGACCATTTACGTTAAAAATCGTGACTGTGATTACAGCACCTTATGCCTCCACCTTTCATTCTGGGGTGTCGCTTTTGGTCAGGGCGAGCTCTGTACTGAGAACGAATGCAGATAATTCACACAACTTCTCTTCTGTCACCTAAAAGAGCAGGTACCAAAGTATTCATCTAGTTAACACTTTACCACCTCTTAATTATATGTGGTATTCAGCCACAGCTTTAAAAAAGGGGTGGACTGTCTCCCCACAGTGTTTTGACGACTTGGACCATATGTATACGCTTACCACGATGTAGTTGCTTTCATGGGCGATTCCCTTCTTGACATACTCTGTTTCTGGAAAGAATTCTGTGAGTTTAGTATGAGGAAAGTAGCTTCTCCACCCTCCATGAGCATTTCTTGGGGTTGTTATGTTTTTGTGGTGTTTTTTGGGGGGGTGGGATAAATGACATCCCTACAGAACAGAATGAAGGTGTTTCTGTTCTGCAGCAATGCGTTTCCACAGCCTTTAAACACAGAGATTTCATCTCAGACTTGGTCTCTAAATGCACTTTCTAAAGGTGCTGCTATTTACAGTGCCTTGGAATATTTTTCCTTTTTTTGTCTTCTTTTTTCCCCCTTCCATTGTGGTTGTGTTTCCTCAATATTAAGTTGAAAGTCTTCCTTTTGTTTGGAGAATGGTGCTCTATTAGAAATGCATGTGCTGCGTATATTGTGAAAGCTAAATGGTTGGGAGAAAGAGGGGCAGAGCGTGTATGTATCATCTACAGACTGCTTTGCTTTGGAAGTCTAAGCCTTGTTCAAATGTTGGTCTTTTTTCGATTTTTCCAAATCCTGTAGATTTTCTAGTGTACAAACAGACTCCCAGAAGAAGCGTAAACCAGCTTTGTGTGTGTATGAATAATTTTTTTTCCATTTAAACTAGTTGTCTCCAGCAGTTGGAAGCACCCAATACACTTTATTAGATCACTGAAAAACTAGGGACTGCTTAGTCTGTGTTTGGGGGGGGGGGGGGGAGGTTTT
>NW_010388841.1:8299-24428 GCF_000710305.1 Buceros rhinoceros silvestris | reverse complement strand
GGGGGGGGGGGGGAAAGTTTTATTAACGCCACATCATCTCAGTTTTGGGTTGCTTAGCAGGGAAGACTGTTCATGGTAGTATATGAAGACCTTCTGAGGAGAAAAGGAGCGCAGGGCTGTGTTACCTGTCCGTGGGCTGCTGAGCTGTCTTTGACTTACCAGCCAGAGCTGAATTTTGTCTGGTGTTAACGCTTGCTTTTATCCCAATGTGTCTTACTTTCCTGTAAGGGTCTTGCTGTCTGGTTTTGGAAGTAGAAGAAGGACAACAGATAGAAAAGCTTGCAGTTCCACGTGTTTAATCCAGTTCTCAAGGTTTTCTCAGGCAGCTGCTTGCTTTCTATTGAATCTAAATAGCTTGGATTTTGATTTTCTAATTAATCTCGACATATTTCTTTCAGGTTTTAAGCTGTTGCGGTGCTGCTCTGAAAGTACCCAAAGTGCAGTTGTAGCACCACAAAATCCAGTTATTTTTGTTAATATCATTTTTGTCTACATAATACATTAGACTTGTTTCATTTGTTCTCTCCTGTCCTCACATCTACCTACACGGGACTTTGCTCAGGTACATCTTGGGGATTTCTTCTTCTGCGACAGTTACTCTTTACACCATTCTCACCATATCCTCAGATGTGGGTATCTTCAGGCAGCATCATGGAGACAGGGAGAAGCTCTCCTGCTGCTGCAGACTTGAGGCTTGTCTGTGTTTCAAGGCTGGACAAATAAGTAGGGAGCTGTGGTTGTTTTTCTGACCCTCCTTCTTGCTGAATCAAGCAGAAATTCTATAGTGAAAAGAATCTGACCCATTATTTTGAATAGTGATGTTAATTGTACCTCATCATCCATTACCTAATTCAGGTCATGCTTTATTTTGCTCAGTTTAAATTATCATTCAGATTTGGTTAACCCAGGAATGCAGAGCAGTGACATTAAGTATGTGGTTAATTTGAAGAACTTCAGATTCAGCAAACCAACCTTTAAATATCACTAACAGAATGTTGGAGTGGCGGCAGCATTCTTTCAGCATTCTATAATTTTTATAGACTTGATTGCTCAAGCTAATGCTTTTCTGGTATAATTCTTCCCATTCATTCCCAGGAGACATTTCAAGTTGAAAAAGAGTAGAATGATTTCACAAAAATATTTAGATTTTTTGTTTTTCATTTGCATTTGCGTATCCAAAAGAAAAGGACACATGCAGTGGAATAACCATCTGTATCCTTCAGGAGTTTTGCAGAGTTCTTCCACTCTACCCAGTCAAAAACTCTTGGTAATGAGCGACACTTCTGTGATGTACAACGGATCCCCCACTTCCTCCATCAAACAAGACAGGATTTCACATTTACGCTTACCTGCTTGCAGGGAATATGATATCAAAGCCTTTCTCCTATACTTTAACATAGTCTTTAAATACAAACTGGGCTATAAAATGAGACGACCGTTCCTGCAGTCTGGGTGTCTCACACTCTCTTCAGCGGTCTTAGAGCTGTCTGAGGTGAGTCTGGTGTCTCACTTGTGAATATACAAATGGTTGAAGTCGGTATGGTGGGAGCTAGGTGAGACCTGAAGGCTGGCGTAGACTGAACTGAGACCGGGAATCTACAACGTGGTGAACCCTGCAAACCATGTGTACGTGGAGAAACGAAGCCCAGTCCATTTTGGCATGCCTTCCTCTTTCCTAGTGTTGCTGGTGTTCTCTCCTCCAGCTGGCTGCTGGGAAATGCTGTGGCCAGTTCAGAGGAGCTGCTGCGCGTTTCAGCCACGGGGTGCCCGCAGTAGGAGGTGGCCTCTGCACTGTCTTGGCTGTGCATTGCTTTGAAATATCACATCCGACTTCTCCCCTTTGTTCATGTGTGTGGAGAGTACAGGTACAGGAAAAAAATCAGAGGAATTGAGGTTTCTCTTGGATTCATTTATCGCTGATGTGAGCTGGGTGTAACAGTGCACATCTCTGACAGAGACAGAGGTCTGAGTCAGGCCCTGAAGCCGGAGGACAACAAAGAGAACTGAAGCCTGAGGACAACACAGGGAACGGAGCCAGGCTCTTTGCAGTGGTGCCCAGCAGCAGGACCAGAGGCAATGGGCACAACCTGAAACACAGGAGGGTCCCTCTCAACATCAGGAAACACTTTTTCACTGTGAGGGTGACCGAGCACTGCCGCAGGTTGCCGAGAGGCTGGGGACTCTCCATCCTTGGAGATACTTAGAAGTTGCCTGAAAATGGTCCTGGGAAACCGCCCCTGGGTGGCCCTGCTTGAGCAGGGAGGGTTGGTCCAGCTGACCTCCAGAGCTCCCTTCCAACCACAGCTGCTCTGTGAGTCTGTCATCCATGGAATGTGACATGCTGGGATGCACAATAATACATCATGATTACGCACAAACTCACATTTTTTATTTTTTAACCCAAAGTCCAGACTTTCCAGTCCTGGTGTCTTCTGTTTTCCGTTTCCATGCAGTGTGTCTGTAGCTCATGCAGCTTCTGCACTTACAACACATGGTCAAGTTGATATGTAGAATGGGTCTGAATAAAGGTAAAGGAATGTAGAAATTAAATCAGAGCAGCCCTTTATTTACAGTAAGTAGCCTCCTTTTAATCAGAGCTCCTATTAAGCTTTTGAATTCTCTGTTTTCTCCGTGTGATTGTTTTGCTGTCTTTCATTATCGTTAATTGGGTAGCTGAGCTTTCCTTTAGGAAACAATGGGATTTTTTCACATGAAGCCAATAGCAAGGAAATGCTGCAGAAAGTCAAGAGAGCCTCAGAGCACAACCTTGTTTTGGTTTTGGGATGGAGCATGTGGAATTATGCACAGCTGCAAGAAGAGTCTGAGAGGAGTCTCAGAAAAATTAACATTTTTCCAAACATCTTCTGTTTCTATCCACTTTCTCATCTAGCTAAAATCCAGCCTCATGTTTAAACTCTTGCTGTGCGCTTTTCTCTTGCCCTGAAAAATGCAGTCTTGCTCATACCCATGGCAGTGCTCCTGCAAAGGTTGTTGTCCCAGCTGAAGCTGGTGATGAATGTTGGCATCACTGGTTGATCAGAGGCGGGAGCTGGTATTTCAGTGAGAAATGGGATGCGATAGGTAGGAAATGAATAGGTCTGGAAAGCAAAGGCAGGCAATTCATGTGCTGGAGATTTTGTTAGAGAGGAAGGGGAATTGGTGGAAGGAAAAGAGTGACATGGGCGAACTTTCCATAGCTTTTTGCTTTCAACACCGGTGCTCTTTCTTGAAAGCTCCTGTAAACATCCCCTGGGCACTCACTGTGTCCTTCTCAGGGGTCTCCCTTGCTGCTGTGTCTGCAGAAACTTGGCAGTGATGAGGTTAGGCTACTGCTCTGACTTACACCCCATAGTTTCCTGGCACTCTTGCTCTCTTTCTACTCATCAGCTTGTGCCTTCTTGTGGAGAGGGGAGCCTTTGCTAGCAGCCCTCTCTGCAGCAAGGCTTATTCATCACACTTTGCATTTTGGAACTGTTAACCCCTATCCAATGAGCAACCCTCTAAACCTCCGCCTGAATGTTTGCTTCTTGACCCAGCTTTGAAATTAATTGGATGGCCTCTCCTGGAGATCTTGCCCCAGTCCAGCAGTTCATACCAACCCTTTGCTTGGCACAAAGTCTTGCTCACAAAGTCTGGACCCTCCTTTTCTGATTAGTCTCTGCAGCCTTTTCCTCAGCCATAACCCCTGCGGTACAGCCATCTGTCTAGCTCAGTGGTACTTCTTTCCTTGTAAATCCCTCTCCATCCCTGGTGGGTCATGTAAATCATTTAGCGTGCTGTTTGTCAAACAGCTCTTTCATAAGCATGTGAAGGAAGGGCGAAAGATGGAGATTTCAGTACATGGTGGAGTCAGTGGATGCGGGAGGAGGGGGTGTGCCATGAGGGACTGTGGATAGGGGATGAATAAGGAATACTGGAGTCCTGCACCACGAGAAAGACAGTCGATCTCAGCTACCTGTGTGGCCAGTGAAAGGGAGTCAGGAATACTAGAGCTTTCTCCTCCTGCAGAGCCACTTTGGGCTTGAAAAGATTTTTCTAGCTGACATTCGTCACTGTAGAGTAACAGCTGAACTCTTCTCCAGATTGTTTCAACAGTGTGATCACTTGCCATCAGCCCCAAACAGGCTCATGTGCCCTGGTGGCCACAGGGCTGACCGCGTGCAGAAGGACATGGGTGCCAGCGTGCTGAGCTCCTCCAGCTCTGGCACCTTGAAGGCACAGCAGCTCAGCTCAGGGCTGCCCTCTGCCTCAACCGAGCCTCAGTTTGCACCATAGGCCAGGAACTGGTAAGTTCTGACAGCCCAGCTGATCCATGAGGTGTGCTCCACCTTCCCACTGTGAGTTTGGTGGGATCCGCTTTAGTGGGTGCCAAGGCACAGGGTGTCATGCTCTGTCTGTGAGCTTGTCCCATCGCTGGAGAGGTGATGAGTGCTTGCACTTTCCTTCACTGTGCCTGGGACTGGTCTTAGAGAGATTAATAACCTTCCTGGGACATCTTTGGCCCAACCAAACAGCTGGGTGAGAGGGGAAAATGCACCCTGATTGTCCATCAGTTAACCATTCCAGGTTTAGGGAAACATTTAAGGAAAAAAAAATAAAGTGCTCCATATTAAGCTTCAGCTTGATTTCACATTGTGATTGGCTTAAACCCAGGAGTCAGAAGCGTAATATTCTTGCTGAATCTTCCCCTGTTGTAACTCTGGTCAGCCTTCTGATCTGTATGGATGTCATCATCGCTTTGTGAAATCCTTACTCTCAGCAGCCTCTAACAGCCAGTTCCACCATCATCTGCAGATTGCAGGGAAAAGTATTTCCTTGTAGGAAAGTAGTCAACGCTATTTCTCAAGGCCTGGTAAGCCAGGGTTTAGATCTGATTAAGCTGTAAATTGCTCAGTGTCAGGATCTGTGGAGACTGCAGACTCCTAGAACCTGAAGTGCACCTGCAGTAAAGACACGTTTTATATGGTATTTTTATGCCTGAACAAATACGAATCCTCACAACATACGGAAAGGCAGGAGACTCCTCTGCGTCGAATCCATGAAGCTGAGGGAGGGTGGGGGGAATTAGCAGAACCTGGAGGACGGTTCCACCTCTCAGCTAGGGTTGTTGGTCTGTTAAATGAAGTGGCCAATGTTCAGATCAGGGGACTCTTCAAAACCAGGCAAAACACCTGACTCGAGCTATTTGACGGAGGATTGTTTCTGATTACTGATGAGCGCTTGTATATCGCTGATGAACAAAAGTACATGGTTGGAAGTAAAATTGATCGAATTGATCCAGAAAAAGTCCCTTACCCTGACTGCAAAGTTTCACCTAGGACTTAATGAAGTCCTGTTGTTTCAAATGGATCAGAGCAGGAGAGGACATACTCAGCTTTGTTACAGAAGAAAAGCCTTGGTGTAGATGTTCCTCCTAACTCCCGTGACTCTGCAGCAACTGTGACGCACTCAGTTATTTTTGGTTTAAAAAGTGGAAGACAGTAAGGCTTGAAACATTTTTGTTGACAGCATAACACGGAATGGAATAAAATCTGCTACATCAGGGAGGTCCTAATGGAGTAGCCATGGATGTAAACCGGAACTGCGTATGACATAAGGTCTCTTCTTGCTAGACCACTGAATCATCGTCTAGGATTTGCAGAAATTCCTTTAATACTTCACTGGCAAAATTGGATCTTATACCAACTACGGTGGTAGTTACAGTGAGGAATTAATTTGATACCATTATCTCTTAAGTTACGGCATGTTTAATTTTGCCGGTGTAGCTCAGACTACAAGGAGCTGCAGACGCGTTACGGGAGCTGAGACGATGTGCTGAGTTAGGGCATGGTCTGTGCCTGGGAAGCACGGCTGGCTCCTGTGGGAAGGCTGGGAAGCAGAATAGTCCTTAATTATTCCTTTGCCTTATTTTCATAGCTGGAATGTGTTTTACTGAGCATTCTAGAGGGCTTTGCGCTTGAGATACAGTTTGCCTTTTTTGAGATTCTGTTGAACGTTGAGGAACTTTTTATCTTTTGCTTCCTGGCTGAGGGTAACTTCAGATAATGCCACAGATAGAGTGCGTGCCAATCCGTAATGAAATTTCCAAGTGCGATTTATGTCAGGCACACCGCTTTGACCTTTCTGTTTTGCTTTTGTAGATGTGCCACAGCAGAGTCTAATCTTCCTCCTTCTAGAGGCAGAGCTTGTTTGGTGAGGTTTTCAAAATACTCCAATCTGATAAATCTATCTGACCAGATGTATGAACCTGTTAATATTCCTTGAATTAACTCGGGACATCCCATCATCTTGATAACTTTGCTTACACAATATCACGTTGGCCATTAATTTGATTTTATATCTAGCTACACAGGGCCTTTGAAAAGTTTTATGCAACACATGTGTTCGTACACTTTTATCTGTAGTATTGAGCTACTGACGTGAGAATTGTTTTCAGCCTTATCTGCTCTGGGTCAGGCATGACATCTCTACGGTCCCTGTGTGACCACGCTACGTTCTGTCCTACCTCTGCCTCGTCTTCACTCTTCCGTAGCGCAGGGCAGAGCTGTGGCTCTGGAAAATATTTTTAAAGAATATTAAAAGACAGGAGGTATTAAAGAGGGGAGCACGTTCCTCTGAGGACTGCTTTGTTTATAGAGATGTTAGTATCTGTCATCTTCAAAATGTACATACAGTCTTTTAGCAAACAAATATTAATCACCAGCACACCACAGATTCTGTAAAACAGCAAGTAGTATTTATTTGGTGTGTTACAAGTAAGTTTTAAATAAAGGCCTGGAGTGAAAAATATTTTGATACGCACACAGACTTACCCCTATTTTGCTGTTAAATATTTACATTTATATGGGAGGCTTCACCCTGGTAGTATATATATCTCAGCAGGCGCATATAAATACATTCCATGCAGCGATTTATCAGTCTGTACAGCGTTGCTGCATTCAGCGTACGCTCTACAAGTGACACGTCGGCCTGACTTCAGAGCTTAAGCATGGCACCGTCCCAGTTCTTCCAGATGGCTACAGGGTCCAGCAAACTAACAATTTATCGGGTGTCTCCACAGTGGAGCATACTCCGTCCTTGATCAGCGACTGACTCAGTCCGTTCCTAGTGAAGCAAACCCACCTTTCTAAAGCCTTACTGGGCTTACCCATCTCTGCAGCCTGGGCAAACCCACCGCTGAGTCTGCAGAAGCTGCTGCCAACCGCTGCATCCGCAACCTTCCCCCCAGCCCTGACCCGCTCAGCTCTTGGAGGGCAACAGGGTACGGCCCGCGGTGAAGATCACCCAACATGAAGCCATCTGCCAAACCTTCAGAAATGGAAGGCAACACCAGTACAAGGCAGCAGCTGCCTCACCAGGTTTGTAGGGGCACGAGCCCTTCTTAACTGAACCGCACTGCTTTGCTCACTGCAGGACAGGCAGGTGGAAGGACACATGAAATTCCACTGCTCCTCCCTGCTCTCCTCTTGGACGCTGAGGGGCTGGAGCATGTCCAGAGAAGAGCGACAAAGCTGGGGAAGGGTTTAGAGCACAAGTCCTGTGAGGAGCAGCTGAGGGACCTGGGGGTGTTTAGCCTGGAGAAAAGGAGCCTCAGGGGAGACCTTGTCGCTCTCGACAGCTCCCATGCAGGAGGTTGTAGCGAGGTGGGGGTCAGTCTCTTCTCCCCAGGAACAAGAAACAGGACAAGAGGAAATGGCCTCAAGTTGTGCCAGAGAAGGTTGAAGTTGGATATTATGAAAAATTTCTTGACAGGAAGGGTGGTAAAGTCCTGTCCCAGGCTGCCCAGGGCAGTGGTGGAGTCCCCATCCCTGGAGGGGTTTCCCAGCCCTTGTGTCGAGGTGGTGCTGAGGGACAGGGGGCAGTGGGGACCTGGCAGTGCCGGGGGGATGGTTGGACCTGATGATCCTAAAGGTCTTTTCCAACCTAAACAGTTCTGTGATTCTCCCTGAGGACGTCGGGCCCTGCTGTTGGGCCACGGGGCTGACATCCACATGTGTCCATGGCCTCATTTTAAGGAATACATCCGTGTTTCCTGCTACCCACTGAAATGTAAGGTCACGCTGATGAGGTTGACTGGGCTTGCTAACCTTCGGCTTCGTGGTCATTGTCTGGAGGTGTGTTGAGCCAGTGAAACTGGCTTTTGGAAGGTTTAATGCTGTTTTAATGGCAGCTGTTCTTCATTCCCCGTAGCTGTTTTTATGTTTGTTTTTTTCTAGCGTCTGAGAAACAGATTTTAAAGTGAACGAACAAAAGCTGTGCAGAGCTTAGCAGGTCTGGGAGGAATCCTGGCTATATTAAAAACAAACGGGAAACAAGACTTTGACTAAAATCTAGACAAATATGGACTGCAAGTCTCCTGTGAGTTGCCTGGCTTGCTTTCCACCTCTAAATTATTTCCATGCAGCGAGTTTAGTGCGATAGACCCAACAGGCGTTGGTTGGGAGTCTCCAGGAATTCTTTGTATGTTTGTAACTATTTTTAATTTCCCTCTTAGACAGAAAAAATATGGTTTTTATTGTTAACAGTGTTTGGCATGATAGCAGCTTTGAAGAGAAGCTGCTCCGGGGAGAAGGGGGCTGTGAAAAGAATGTACCTATATCTAACAGAGGCAAACAGACCCCCCCCTTCCTGCAGGCAGAACATTGTTCCTGTTCTTCCGTGGTGATTTGCTGAATGGGCTGGATGGGAAGAGCTTCCCTGCCCTTCGCTGCTCCCGTCTCTGGCGCAGCCCTCGCCAGCAGGCTCATCTGCGCTCTTGGCTGGAGATGCTCCGCTGCTCGTGGCAATGATACCCTGGCGAAACCCTGTTGACTCAAATCAGACCCGCCTTCTCCCTGTAAAAACACAACTATCAAGTGAGAAATAAGTCTGACTGCTTTAATCTCTTCAGGTCTTCCTCTGGGCCTTGCCCTTTAAATAAAAGCACATATCTTGACTTTCTGTCTTTCTTGAAAATGGAAATCTGAAGGAGTTGGGGGGGGGGGCGGGGAGGGGAGAAATAATGATGAAGGAAGAGACAAATGTAGCAAAGGTGGAAGTGATAGCTTATTCATGGCGTTGCATCGCTGTTATCTTGATCTGGCCTACTTGAAGACTTTTTTTTTTTCACATCCGAGCTCCTTTGATGAGTGTTGATAGTTCTCTCCCACTGCTGCAGCCGTGGCCTGATCCTCTCACCCCACTTCCCTCACAGTCAACATCCACAGGATGTATATTATAATTTGTGTGGATGGAAGTAAAAGCAGCAAAAAATAACCTTCCCTGGCGTAGCAGGCGAACCATCCATCTGTCTTCCAGCAGCTCCCACACCTCCCGTTCCTGAAGCTGCCGCACCTATTTTGCAGCTTACTGCCAGGCTCCAGCTATCGTGCTGGAATCAACAACCTGGAGATTCTCTTCCACTTTTTATTAACTCTCCTTCCAGGAGCAGCTCCGTCAGCCCAACATATTTCAGGAGTTCTGCTGGGTTTGATCATTACCCGTTGATTTCGAGAAGTACGAGATCGGGTTTGTTTTGTTGACGCCAGTTTTCTCACGCTGTTGAGGAATTCATTTAGGCGTTGTTTTGACGCAGGGTTTGTTGGGTTTTTTTCACCTCTCTGGTAGGGCTAACACCAAATGTTAAACAGAGTCGTGAGCCAGTCTGTCAAAATCCTGATTAGCTCAAAGATCACGAGCCTTTAATAAACAGGTTGTTTTCCTGAGGCTTTGCAGCCTGCTCGGGCTTTTCAGGGTTTTTCTGCGTAACCTCTGCTGGAGTCCTTTACTGGAAGCTGGTTCCAAGGTAATCAGTTGTTTTCAAAAGCTGTGACTTTAAACTGAGCATCGTCAGCCTTGCAATACAATTGCAAGCGTTGGCAGCGCTGAGCCTCTTAGGCTGTAAGCTTCACAGTATTTTAAGTGCTTTTGTGAGACATTTACAGTGGCACTTCCCTCCCTCCCCCACTATTTGAAGCAGTTTGCACAGCTTGCAACACGGCTCTGTCAAGGTTCCCCGAGACTCCAGCGTCTTTCCTATGTGACCCAGACGTTCTGTCCCCTGAAATGTGCCAGACAGACAAGAGGTTACTTGGAGAAATAGTTTGCACTTTTCCCAGGCTCTGCTGCTCAGCTTCTCTAACAAATACGTCGCTGAGGTAATGTCACTGTGGATAGTTATTTGTGCATCTTTTCCAAAAGCCAAATGTCTAAGCTAATAAAATCAAGAAACTTGGTTGCAAATTCTTTTTTATTATTTTTTTTTTTTTCTTCCTTCCCGGTTTTTTGTGAGTCATTGCTTTAGGAACGTTTATTGTGAGGCGTTCAGCACCAGCAGCAGTAAAGGCCTGGCTTTGGTTTAATATAATCAGAGATGAGGGTAGGCTGGTCTCAGGGGTGAGCAGTGGGGCAGTGGGTCTTGCATCAAATCTCTCCTAGAGATGTCCTCTCATGGACTCGTCTTCCAGCACCGGGTTATATGATTACCGAAGACCGTCACTTTTAGTAAAGACAGGGGAGACTGTAACCAGTTTCATTTTATACAAATTCAGTGGGACTCGTAACTAACAAAATTGATGAAGCATCAGGATACCTGATGCTGTAAAACCCCATAATTTTATTGTTAATTCAGATTTCCTTTAAGAACACGTATTTTTAAATATTTCAGGTCGATTTTTCTGTCTCTTTTTTGTTTGTTTAGTTTTTACGTTGGAGGCTGCCTCAGCATGTTATCCCTGGTGCCGCAGCGGCATTTCTTAGCTAAGCTCAGGGGGAGTTGCAGAGGTTGCTGCCTCCTGAGAGCGTAACTCAGTAAGACAGTGGCTTTGCTGGCGAAGTCCGGGCAGGAGCCTGCTGGCTCTGTGCATCTGCCTGCCACCACTGAGGGGCTGGCAGTGCCACTGCTGGCAGGGCCCAGCTGCTGAGCCATCACTGAAAATATCCGTGTGGAAAAACAACTCTACAGGGGAAAAAATGGGTCCTGGATATGGTTACGCGGGATCTGTTGGTGGTGGCTCAGACGGCTGTGGTGGCAAGCTGTGGTGTGAGACCCTTTAAAGCTCAGCTCAGTGCCGCAGCCAGCGGTTTGTCAAATGCCACGCGCCTGCTCTCAGACATCGGAGTTAGTTTAAACGCTCACAGTGGGAGGGTTATGGAAATACCGTAAGCCAACCAGGACACAGTTCCAGGCTTCTGTGACTTCCATCAGTTGTCACATATTCCCCAAGTTAAAGTTTTCTTGTTGAAATAAATAAGAGTTAAATTAATCAGACTGATTCCTGCGTTCATTTGCAGGAAGGTGGTTGGCTGCAGGCACTTGCGGATCGCTGATTCATCCGGGAGATGCAATGCAGCGGGAGCGCGTGGAGACGTCCCTCGGAAAAAGAGGCATTTCAGTCGTGTCCTTTAAAGCTTTTCTTCTCTTCAAATACACTCATAATAAAAACACTTTCTGAAGGGTATTCAGTGGCGGTTGAAAGCAGAAGATGTGTTTATGCTGTGGGTTGTTAAATGTATTTACAGCCTTTTTTTGGAGCTCAGTGGGAACGGGGCTGTGGTTATTTATTGGTCTGCTTCAACAGCTGCTGGCTGAAATTAAAGAAAATCTATTGCCGTGATTTGCAAAAACATGATAGATTGCTTGTGTTCCGATGAGTTATGAGAGGCAATTTGAGTGAAGCCCAGCACATGCTGGTAGCTGTAGTATGTCAGGAGACAACGCACAGTCTGCGATATTTGGATAATCAATATGAATGGATCTTCAGTTTCTTATGATATCAAAGTAGTCTTGTTTAAAGCAATTTCTCCACCTGCTTTGTGATTTCTCAGGCCTGGCCGAAGGGACTGAAGACTCTGGTTTCACATTTGAGTCAATGGTGGTGACTTCAGCCGCTCTTTCCTGCCCTGAGCTGCGCAAATGTGAACTCTTTCCTGGAACTTAATCTGTTAGAAAAACAATTTTGATATAAAACAAAGAGCATTAAATCCAGTGCTGATCGATCTGTGTACCCAGTAGTTTAAGCAGACGCATCCCCAGATTCCCCTTCTGGCAGTTTGCAGTTCTCAGTCAACTCTTTCAGATTCATCTTTGAAAGAAAGAGGTGAATTTGGCAAAGAAAAAAGAAGCGCACGCGAGTCCTTCTGACTGCGGGCAATGCGCAGTATGGGAAGCCCTGTGAAAAGAGAAAGCCCTGCTTATGTTCCCTTACCCAACAGAACTCCTTTGGCACCTTGTCCACATCTTTTCTGCTCCCTGGGAGCCTTGCTGCAGGGAGCCATGCTCTCCGCTTTTTCATTTCTCTCCTCTGAAGTGGCCAGAGAGGCAAAGAGCATCTCCAGGTGACTGGTTACTTGCCCAGCACAGACTTGGTGTCCAAACTAGAAAGAGTAGTTTGCCAGCAACTCTTTTCCTGTGGGTACGTCCATCTGAAAGGACCGTCCATGCAGCTACTGGTAGGTGCAACTCTCGTCACATTCAGGACATTCCCACTCGGTCCCGTGACAGTAGTGCCCAGGTCACTGCACAGAGCATTTCTGAAAAGCAAAGATTGCTCAGTAAATAAAAGTACATAACAAGGAGTAGAATCTGTGGATCGCGCAGGCAGCTGGCCAGATTATAATGTGTGTGAGAATGTGTGTGCCATTATGTTGTTTCAAAAGACGAGCTAGCTTGGTGAGGCAGGGACTTGCCTTGCATCATATTTAATTTTATTCTCCACATAAAAATATATTGTTGGAATTCACTCAGCATCTTCAGAGTTATTTTAGTTTTCCATTACACGTACAGATAAATTCACAGCTGGACAACACAAGTCTTTCTCTGCTGTTTGGTACCGATCCTTCCCAGTGGGATACTGTGTTTGGGTTTGGTTCCCTCACTTTGAGAGAGACAAAACTCAGGTAGAAAAGGTTCTGAATGGTAAGGGATTTCAAACAGGTAACCACAGCGAAAAGATGGAAAAAATTGGCTTGGTTAGTCTACAGAAAAGGAGACCAGAAGGGATCTAAGTCATTCATACGCAAAAATGTCAGCATTTAAGTGACGGTCATCAATTGCTTGCCGCGATTTCCAGAGGAAGCGAAGAAATCAGTCTGATGGGCCACTGAGGTGATTTAGGGTCACAGTCTGTAAGACCTTTCCCTTGCTGAGACACTGAAACATCGTCAGCGGCTGCCGGAGGGTTACCCGGTGAGTGTCCTCACTAGAGATAAGAACAGCTGAGATAATTTTCAGCCATGGGCAATCTGTGTGTGCTTGATCCCGCCTTACAGTCAGAGGTCGGACGAGTTTATCCCTGAATTCTTCAGCCCCGTATTTCAGTGTTTTTATGCATAAGTAAAAAACCCCTACAGCAGCCTGTGGCTCAGACAGAGGACTTTGTTAGATCACCTCCCAGGTCTAATTTTATCTCTTTCTGCACTTGGTCTTGTTCTACCTCCGGCCACATGTTCTTGTCTACTTCCTTGTGACAGTTCTCCTGCAGCTGTGTGGTGACCTAGACTGCATCGCTGACCCGACAGGAAAGCAGCTCAGTAAGAGAGATCAGCTTAATGTCATTCACTCAGTCATGCAGCCATGTAGTAGATCTAAGGCAAACTTTGGTCGCGGTGGTAGCTTATACTTCCTGCTGTCAGACGTGTTGGTTAATGGACAACGCAGGATACGGGATCAAGTCATCTGAAATTTTCTCCAGGTCTAATAAAGACTTGGGGAAGTCACTTAACAAATTTGTCTTGCTTCTCGGTCTGGAAAAAAAAAAAACTTGTCTAACTTGCAAGAACTGTTGAACAGCGCTTAGAATTAAGTTTTAAGAGTGGGTGAAAGTCCAGAAAGACCACGTATTTTTAAAGGTCAAAACAGGCATTTTCTGATAACTGTGGTACCAAATTAACTTGAGCTGACACAATTTCTTATGTCTACATGCCAAAATAATTTGTCCATTGTGAATGCAGAAGGTAGAGTCAGGGAATCCACTCAAACGGGAATTTCTTAGACATTTATCCCATTGCATGTGGACTATATTTTCCTGGGTTTATTCTCACCAAATAAGGAGAGGATTAATATTTCCCAACTGGTTTTGCCTGCCCTCTGGAGCAGTTTATGGTTAAAATGCATTGATTGCTGTGGAAAGGTTGCAAAGATTTGAACAGATTTTGCCAGAAATGCAAGCCATAATCGGGGGACTGCGATCATGCTGCCTTTCTTCTGCCCAGAGAACTGGAGAGTTCAGAGCTGCATGAGCTGTAAACACACTGTGTCATCCCTCCCGAGGCTCTAGCAACAACATGAAAGCCCTGGTTGGTGGTTTTGGCACATTTTCCTGAAACCTCGTTGGTGTGGAACCTACTAAGCCAGAGGAGTAAACAGCTTTTGATCCTGTGTAACTCCGGTGGGAACAAAAGTCTGGAATACAAACACGAGTTCAGGTTGGTTTTAGGAGCGACACTTGGCAGCGTTGTGCTTCTCTCTGGTGGCAGTGGACCGCCTGCTGCTGGGATGGGTCCTGGGCATACATCTGTGAAGGCTTCCTGCTGGACTGCTGGAGTACTTCTAGATGATGGTGTATGGTCACCTAGCGGGTTGGTCATGTATAAGCACTCGTGTCGAACACAGCACTAAACGCTCCCAGGGGCTGCCTGTCCTCTAACTATATCCTCATGCGCTGCCTTATCTATGGTTTGGCCAGCACGGAGCAGACATCCTGGATTATCGCTCCAAGCTGACGCTGCCCAAGGCTTCGCTGGAATTTTGCTGTTTGATTCTTCCTGAAGTTAATATCCAATTTATGGTGTGTTGTCATTGCTGGATTATAGTTGGCAACTCTTGGAGTCTTGCTCTGTAGCTGTGCACTGATTTGCATTTCCTATAAAACCAGCTTTCCAAGGCTACTGATGATAGAAATACTTAAGAGTTTTGGTTTCACTGTAAAAAAGGTTAATTTTCAGCTCTCTCAGTTGCAAAGAAAAGCTTAAGCACATGATCCCCGAAGGCTTTGAAACTAGATAAAATTAAAGAGAAGAGACGTAGCAATCTTCAAGCTCGCCCGATACAAGCGCTGCCATAATTTCTGAACAGTTTGAAGTGGTAACTCGTGTTATGTTGAATGATTCCATATAATATTCATTTGTTAAATATCTGTCTGTGTGTTTGACTGTGGTTTTATTCAGTGCCAGCTGCCAGACCTAAAATGAATGACTCAAGGCTCTGGATATTTTTTTCCATTGATGGCAGTGTATTCAAACATGGACAAAAATATTAATAATAAAAAGCTTCCCCCCCCTTAATCTTACTGATAACTTTTTTGCTGTCCTTAGATGTTCTGAATAATATCTTTAAATGTAATTAGTAGGCTGCTGGCCCCTGCTTTGCTTTCTCTCCTGAAAGATGCTGACCAAACCTGGCTGTTAGTGCGATCTCCTGAGTTTCTCATCTGTGCTGTGCATCAAGAAAGTCTTATGTGATAACTGTTGCTGGAATACAGTTGAACCCCATCTGGATTTTCTGGTTCGTTGTTTGCATTCACGGTGAACACTAGGAAGTCCAGCCAGAACTCTGCACGACTGCGGTGAGGGAGGGCGAGACCCACGTAGCCCCAGCGCGCGGTTTGAAGGGTCTCCTGCGGGTTTTTGTTACTAAAGGCTGGCTAACTTTGATCTGAGGAGAAATAAATGTAGCTTCAAAAGTCACTGACAAACCTACCTGAACTCAGTCAAAAGCCTCTTAGTTTTGATGGACTTCAGTTCAGTACCTCGACAGCTGCTCTTCCTATCAGGAGGTCTGAGTTAAGCCTTTTTGGAAATTCTCTCTTTGGGAGGGAAATCAGGAAATTTTATTACATTGCGAACGTCAAGATGCAATAGGAATTCTAACTGGTTTAATTTAGCAGCACCTTTTTCTTCATTATTTTGTGACTTCATTAATACGCCATTTTTAACTCGATGATTTTTGTGCAAGCAAACTTCTTTTTTTTTTTTTTTTAAAAAAAAAAGGCAGGTTGTTCCTACATAGCTGTACTCCTTACCAGGCAAGTGCAAATGTGGCAACGCGGCAACAGGGCTCTGCTGCTTTTAACGCGAGGTCTCCAGGCAGTGCTTCACTGCAGGGTGTAGACATGCTGTTAGAGGATCATGTTTCCATAAAACAACACGACGC